>NW_024720773.1:3094939-3140657 GCF_018991925.1 Homarus americanus | reverse complement strand
TCGTACTTCGTTCAGTTACATTATTGCTCGTGGGTGTTGCTGAACCATTGAACATCGGCCTCCTAGACAAGGTATTGAGTGAAATGAGTGAGATTGTGTGCAGCACACTTGCTGAGGAGGAGTAAGCAGTTGGGATTACACTTGCTGTCCATTTCTCTAGGTTCCCTGGCAAATGTAGCATCGCTGTCAGCCTCTGGCATTAGGTGTAGGGCACAACCTTGTCTATCTGAGGATAGAAAGTTAGCACTCTGTCGAGATCGGCATCAAAGACCTTGATGTCATCTCTGCATCCAGTGTTGGGCGTATGCACTGATGAAGGCATGACTTGGAAATGATTCGGTGGCAGTGGGACTCGAAGCGTCATGGGCGCTCGTTGATCCAATAAGGCATTTCAGTTAGTCTCTGTGTAGGATGCGTTGGAGATGGCAAGCCAACCCATAAATGTGGTTCTCTCCGCAACAAACCCAGCACTATGAAGAAAAGGTCTATATTAGACCCCCGTTCTGTGAGTTGGCCCTCATCTGGGAGCCGGGACTCACTGATGGCTGCAATATCGATGTTATACTAGCAAAGCTCTTTTACCTTACAAAGGCAGTTCTTCTTTTCAGGATCTTATTTGTGCCAGTATCCAGAAGGTCCTGACATTCCATGCAGTTACCATAAGTTGTATAAACCTTTATTTGGATCTATGATTATGGTGTGTTTTTTTGACGCATAAGGATGACCTTACTGGAGTGCGGTTGCCTTGGTAGGTGGGTTTTTAGATGGCTATGTTTAAACTCACCTTTTCTGGCCCCTCCCCATGTGGGGTGAGCAGAATGTGGCTCCTCGAAGGGCTGTTCAGTCACTGAACAGGACAGGATTGCACTGCCGAGATCTGGGTAAACGACCATCTTATCTGTAGCCCATGTGCAGGATTGTGACTATAGACTCGCGGTCATCTCTGCCTGTTCCCGTCGCCACTCGTCCGTCGCCATAGGACTTTCAGGATAGGGGTTTTGATGATGATGAGGTATGTAGACTGGATGATATTTCCGCGTGAGGTTGATTTATGTGGTGAGGCAGGAGGCGCAGGCTGCAGCCACGCATCTTGGCTCTCACGCCTGATCCAGTGTTGAAACGGCTGGGGGTGCAATGAACTGTCGATAACCCCAGTTTTTGGGTTTTTGCCTTAATAACCTGTCCATCAGGCATGCCTTCAAATCGCTGGTGTAGTCGTTGGGTTACCATGGTAATCCTACTCTTCGCGTACTACCGTTAAAGTCTTGTTTGAGCTCTGTAAATATGACTGCCTGATGCGGGGGCTCCACGAAGAATTTTGGTCAGGGTTTACTCATGGCCTTATACCAGGTTAATCCATAAGGCACCAAGGGCGGTGTTTGGTCAGTGCCAGGATGTATCCACATGCCAGAGGCTTATGCCGCCGTCCTCTGGGGCCGCCGACTCCGAGATCCCTGCTGATCTAGCCTGGGCCCCCAGAAGCACCCAGTTACCGAGTGTTACCACGGAAACTGGCACAGGAGTCTTGATGGTGAGAGTCTGTGTGCTGGCAGAAGCCTTATGCAGAAGTTGCTTCCCTGTTCGCCAGAGGAGCTGGCCAATGAGGGCACCCCTGAACATGAGAACAAGCAGTGTTTACACCTTGACACTAACAATGCCTCCACTTTCAGGCCATTTCACCACCCTGTGTGTGTCACACACACACACACACCTACACACACACACACACACACATTAGAAAGCCTGGGACCTCCTGTACCCATGGTGAAAGTCCTGTGACAACTGACCCACGTGGTGTCCCCATGTCTCTGACACCACCCTAGTAGACTGAGTTGCTACAGCATCATGTGAAGTTCCTCATAACACCAAAGCAGGTGAATTACCACCATCATGATACCCTCTGCTTTACCATCTGTGAGAGGAATTGCTACACCATCAGGCACCTCATACACCCATCACAGCAGTGCACTACACCATCAGGCCCTCCCTTAGCACCATCTGAAGTGCATGTCAGGCCTCATACACCATCTGTGAGAATGCTATTACATCATCAGGCCCCTCATGCTTGCCCATCTATGAGAATTACTACACCATGTCAAGCCCCTCATAACACCACCTGTAGGGAACTAGTACTCCACGTGATGCCCCTCATAACGCCATCTGTGAGGGAGTTACTACACACTACGTGTCTGCTGTTCGCTTTACCTCAAGCTCACATGATCTACGTGACCCACCACTGTAAGCATTAATCTGTATGCTCACCGTATATTCCTTCACCTTTTTACTCTAATGAGGCTGTTAAACCACAATTAACATGTAATAAGTCATTTATGTCCAATGTATATTTTTCAACCTTCGAATTTGCAAACGTTTCAATAAGCTGTTTTATTATTGTGTGTGTATTACCACACGCACACACACACACACACACACACACACACACACCTTCCTGGATTGTGTTAGCGTAGACTCAGTTGAGTGTGGATGATTTTCTCCTGTTCTCCCGGGGCTGGAGGTTAAACAGACCGTGGTTTCTGGTTTCCAAGTTACCAAGTTTAGAATTTGGGTGGTTCGAGTTGAAATTCTTGGTGTCAGTATTGCGGTTTATGAATATTGAAAGTCATGAATATTGTGGAGGTCGAATGTTTGATATCGTGTGTTGGTGAGTCGGTCGTGAGTCCATATGGTAAGGCTGGAGAATTTCTGCTCCCGTAGATGTGACACATCGTATTAAAGCGGCTATAACGTGGTCTCCTGCAACAAGTCGCGCTTGAGAAAATAAAATATTCCATCAATTTTGGTCAGCAGACTGAAACGTAAAAAAAAAAAAAAAATTCTTGGTTATGTGCTCATTCGTGTGCGTTTGGATATATAGTTTGTTATGGTTTTAGAATTAAATTAGCAAGAAGTATTGGTTGTAGATGAGACGATGGTACTGGCTTACAGTGTTGGAATTAATCTAATCTAAACGTTAATATCTTCCTTGAAGTCATCACCTTAGGATAATGAAGTACCTGTTAATTGTGTGTGTGTGTGTGTGTGTGTGTGTGTGTGTGTGTGTGTGTGTGTGTGTGTGTGTGTGTGTGTATGTGTGTGTGTGTGTGTGTGTGTGTGTGTGTGTGTGTGTGTGTGTGTGCGTGTGTGTGTGTGTGTGTGTGTGTGTGTGCAGAACTGGAAAAAAAGCTGGACTCTTGTGTTATTATCTTGCACAGTTTTGGGGTCCAGTAAATATAGAGGGGTGGGGTTTAGCATCAGTTTAGCTGTTTTAATTGTGCTTTTTCTTTTGTTTGTTTTTCTGACTTAATAACATATAACACATTGCCAACATTCACAGTTATCAAACTATCACACATGAACCTCAAGTTGATTGGATATGGCCAACTGTTGAGAAATTTGGCCTCATCTGCATATGGCATAATACACCATCAGGACAGTGCCTTATTCACAGCGACGGACATGCTACACTTGCTCCTGCTCAGTTCAAGTGCTGACCCTTACGACTGTCTGCCTTGTTTTTCACGTTGGGTCGTTCTGACTGTTTATCTTGTAGTTGTACATGGATATTCTTGTACCTTTCTCCCTATCCTATCCTTTCGCCTAGAGTCACTGCTGGAGTATACCGCTGTTTGGTAACGGCTGAACCTACTGAACTTCAAGGGGGACCCTCAGAGGGCTGCTGAGTCAGAGACAGTAAGGGTGGCAACATTTTCTGTTGAGGATTCAGCAGTGCTTCACCAACCTGTCACTGTTGGGTGTTGGGCTAGCTAGACACCGTCAGAATTGTCTATTCACCTAGACGTCTTCTACTCGCCCAACAAGCGGACAGAAGAACCTCATCCATGGGGATTAGCTAACAGTGGACAGATAGGTAGGATTTTCATGTGTTCTGCAAGCCATGGCCAAAGTGAGAGTGAAGATCACCGGAACCCCATGACCCAGGGGTCTCAAATGAGGCTAAAAAAAACTATTGGGTGACCTAAGAGTGAAATAAATAGACTTGTGGATCTAGAGATGGTTCACATCATCCTCAAACAGACTGAAACTTCTGATAAACTCTGAATTCTACATATGGAAAATGAAAACCAACTGTTACAAGGTCATTGTCCACAGGAGCGCCAACTGTCTGAATGTTAGACAAAGATGCAGTGGAAAAGTAACAAAGAAATAAGAGATGAAATAGAAAAACAAAAGCAATGTAAGGTTGTGGAAATTACCTAATTATGCCCATAATAAATCAAGGTTCGCTTTGCAGAACATACGGATCAAAAGAAAAGAAGAAGGGCTCTATTATGACACTTCCATCTCATCCCAAATAGAATATAAAGTACAGCCATCAACAGCAGCAATGCAGAAATACAATACCACATGAACTAAGAACTGCCCCATACAAAGGATATATGCTCTGAGTGTTCATCTGATCAACTTCTAAAAGACTGCCATACACCATAAAAATGTGTCGTCTGCAGGTGGCCCAGGACCTTCTCTGCCACCGCCAGAGTCAAGGAAACAAGTAACTCAGACTCAAGAAAAACTGACAGAAATCAACAAACAAAAACCAGGAAATTTCTCCTTATGAAGACACTCAGTCGACAAACACAACCCTAAAAGCAACCTCTGAAAGAAACTCAAACGCAGACTCCCCAAACAACAACCTCGGCGAGACCATGGAAGTCCTGCAATCAGAGATAAGAACCACCAAGGACTCAATAAAACGGCAGTTACTGAGTCACTGGCTCATGAGGACGCAGTGAGTATCAGGCGTCTCCTCTCAGCTGGGTTATAGCCACCACTATATGTATACCCATCACATGGGCTGCAGTTCATCCAGGTTCATTCTCCTTACCTCAACAGGAACCTGGCAGGCATCTGTTGAAATAAGCGACAAAGATCCTTCAAAAGAAATCCTTAAGGCGGTAACTTTCAACGACATCGACGACCTCAACCCCGCCAGAAATAGACCACACCGGCCTCTGGCTTAGGCAAAAGTCAGTATAACGCTAACCCGACGTGTGATCAGTCCCTGGGATCACAGCAACGACACCGAAAATGCCGCATTATGACCATATTACTCCGGCGACTGACCATCGGACTGTCCCGCAATCGGTTTGACCAGATGATGACGACTCACTCACAGGAACACTGAACTCTCGGCGTCAGTTGATTCCTTCACAGGACCTCAGTGCACGGGTGACGAGAAGTTGGATGGCCCGCTATTGACTGACAAGCAGATACGAGGTTCTGCGAAGTTCCGTCCCCTTAGAAACCGAGCAAACACTTCAACGACGCCCCAGGCTGGTCCAGAAATGGCAGGGTGGCGGATGATGTCCAATAATGTCCTACACTGGTCCAAGTAGACGTAACGAACTGTCTAACTTATACTATCAATTAGACCCAGACATCATTCTGTTAAACAGCACTGGCATAAGGACGAAAAAAGCGGGCGTTGTACCAGAGGAACAACGAGATGGAGCTGAACGATGTCGCTGGCCCATCAGGTCAGACTGAGTCACAGAGTGTTGCCAGACTTTACGAGGATTCAGTTCTGGGAGTGCAGGTGGAGACAACTAGGGAATAACATCACAATGTACCTCCCGACGTCGCCTTCCCGACCAAGACCTAAACCGGCTGCTGCAGAAAAACCAACATACATCACAGGGACTTAATGCGCGCCACGCCATTACTCGGACACGGCAATGAGAACAACGTCGGTGTGGCGCTGTGACCAACATCAGAAGGAAAAACTGCAACCACGGCCAGATTTCGACATTGATCAGACGTGCCAGTGCCACAACACCCGTAATCCTCTCTAACAACGGGCCGTCTGAACAGGCACGTTACGCCGGACCCATCAGTACCACGATTACCTGCCAGTCATCGTGACGCTCTCATCCAATCCCATTATGATCCGCCAACATCAGGTCAAACCTCAAACGGGTAGACTGGGACTCGAACTCAGATGTGAGACGGAGATGGACAACAACATCCACCACCACAGGACATCCTCACACTAGTCACCAGCTGAGGCAGCTCAGTGTCCAGTACGATTACGTGAGACAGGTAGCCAGTATCCGCGGTGGACGCAATAGCTGAACCGGTACCGAGAGCTACGAACACGGACATCAGGAAACAAAACGTTTACATGAAAAAGTAGGCCGCCTTGGCGGAGGCAGCAAAAAATTACCGCGATTCTGCTGCATTCTGGAAGGGATCAAGCGACTGATGGGTTCCACCTCTAGCACGGTCCTTACCTGCTCGACAAACAACGAAAATATTCGGAGAAAAGAACAACTACATCGGCGATATTTGGAAAGATCTTTACATTAGTGAACAGGAGAACGAGGGCTTCGACAGAGTTTGAAGGAGGACAGTCAGTTGCAGGACCATCAGCACCTGCTCAACCGCTCCCCGGACTGACTTCACTAATGATTGGTGGACGGAAAGCTACCTGACGGAGCGCAGTTCTGCAGTCACCTGGGCAAAGTCACATTAACAAGAAGATCCTGGCTCAACTCCCCGACAACATGATAGAGAGGCTTGCTCATATATGCAAAGCCTGCCTCGCCTCTGGATACTTCCCTAAGATGTTCAAAATCGCCGTTATTTGCTTCATACCAAAAGCAGGGAAGCCTCCAAACAAAGTCGAAAACTTTTTACCAATATCGCTGATAGAGGTACCTGCCAAAATCTTCGAAAAAATAGTAAACAAGCGATTGCGGATGTATCTGGAGGACGAAGACATGCATAATCCCCGCCAGTTCGGCTTCCGCCAGTACCGAGGCACATCCACCGCCATAGCTCAGGCCTACGAGCAGATCGCCAATGCCATGACTGGCCGCCTGCAGTGCAACATAGTACTGAGGGACGTCAGCAAGTCGTTTGACAAAGTTTGGCATGCAGGGCTGCAGTATAAGATCATGCAACTGGGGCTACCCGAAAATCTGACGCGCCTGCTGTGCAACTTCATTACGGACCACAGAGCCAAAATCAAGATGCAAGAACATTTTGGAGAAGAATTCTCACTCTCGAGCGGCGTGCCTCAGGGCTCTTGTCTCTCACCAACCCTTTACACACTCTACACGGCTGAACTGCCACCCCCAATCGTCGGCAGCGAGTACGTCATGTATGCCGACGATGTAACACAGATCGTCACCTGCCCAGGAAGGTCCACAGCAAGGATGGCGCGACTCACTGCTCGGGCAATAGAGGAGATCTCGGAGTATGAAAATAAATTGAAAATAAAAACAAACAAAAGGAAATTCGAGGTCATACCCATAGCCAAATTCAAGCCAGCCCCATTGATGATCGACGACGAAGAGATTGAGTACTCTAAACAAGGCAGGTTGCTCAGCCTCATCATCTCTCGGGCGGGCATCATTTCCCACGTGAAGGACAGACTAAATAAAGCCAAAGTCGCCGCAGCCAAATTAAAACGTCTTAAACTGATGCCTGAGAAGTTACAAGTTCACCTGTGTTGGAGTACCCATCTATACCACTCGTCACACTCGGGAAGACTAGACTACAACAACTACAGAGCTTCCAAAACAAGTGTTTGAGGTCAGCCAGTGGCCAAGCGCCACCCTACCAGGAGACAGTGGAAACCATCCACCTAAGAAATAAAACAGAGGCCCTCAACGTCAGGTTCCATCGCCTAGGGAAGAAGGTTTGGGACAAGCTCCTGGACGACCCTCACAGCCCAGACCACCTACGCGGGGAAGACATCAACGGAGGGAGACCCCACGCCTGGTGGCCCCGGAGTCTGCCCGCACTACAACAACCCAACCCGCGACCCATCTATGTCCACCACAGTGATCCACCTTAGATTAAAACTTAGATGATATAAATTCACATTTAACAAGTCACAATCTAGTGAGTCCATAACGTAATACAGTATAAGATTTTAATAACTTGTAATTGTAAAATCAATCTAGTCATTGTCTACTAAAATAACCAATGTGCAACCTCATCCTAAATCCTAGGTTAGCTTAGTTAGCCAACAAACTCTGTAATATGTAAAACAAGGGGTGTCGTCCCCCTTGGTTTAACTCATTAAACTTCTTTTCCAACCTTTCTCCCCACGACTATATGTCGTGACTTCTCTATCCCTCATGTCTGGTTGTGCCTTGAGCCCAAGCATGCCTTCCATTCATTCCCCACCTTAACCTTAAAAAAAAAAAAAAAAAAGACTGAGGTAGGAATATGATGAGTGTGAGGTAGAGTATGACAGTATGAGGTAGAGTATGGCAGTGTGAGGTAGAGTATGTGTGAGGTAGAGTATGGTAGTGTGAGGTAGAGTATGGCAGTGTGAGGTAGAGTATGTGTGAGGTAGAGTATGGCAGTGTGAGGTAGAGTATGTGTGAGGTAGAGTATGGCAGTGTGAGGTAGAGTATGACAGTATGAGGTAGAGTATGACAGTGTGAGACAGAGTATGACAGTGTGAGGTAGAGTATGGCAGTGTGAGGTAGAGTATGACAGTATGAGGTAGAGTATGACAGTGTGAGGTAGAGTATGACGGTGTGAGGCAGAGTATGACAGTGTGAAGTACAGAGACATATACAGCGGGTGTACACAATGGCTGACAGACAGCACGTCGCCTGTTAACAAGAATCAAGCATTACTGCACAGTACTGTATTATTTGGATAAAAAAGAACTCACTTGTGACCTCAGTAAAGTACCCAACAAGCTAACTGATAACTCCTGTATATCTGGACATTTATATGTAATAAATAAAGGAAATGTTGGGAACATTTTTTTTAATAGAAATACTGTACCAAATGGTAAATTGAGTGACGCAGTTGAAGCTGATTCATATTTTAACGAGATGTGTCCAGGTTATCTTACAACGACCTTTATAATAATTATTATTCCGTAAATTTGACCAAGGACAGCTGACAAAGCCATAAGAGGCTTTTTATCCCAGCAATATCTGGTGTAGTTAGGGCCAGGCGTAGCGGTCACGCAGCAGACCCAACGTTGCTTAATTTCACTGCTCGGACAAACTGTTTCCAACGTGGTACTACTGACACGGATTAATGGATATGAACCGATGTGGCATGAGGGAAAGTGACCACAGTTTTATAACACCTGGAGTCCGCTGTCAAATTAAAAGCAGCTATAAGGGATTGGAACAATTTACCCAAGAATTGAAAGTTAAACCTAAAAAAAAAAAAAATCTGACGAAGCCACAGCAACGGAAGAGGAAGATTCATTGTACAGTAAAGTGTATTGTTGATTCATTGTACAGTATAGTGTAGTGTTGATTCATTGTACAGTATAGTGTAGTGTTGATTCATTGTATAGTATAGTGTAGTGTTGATTCATTGTATAGTATAGTGTAGTGTTGATTCATTGTATAGTATAGTGTTGATTCGTTGTACAGTATAGTGTAGTGTTGATTCATTGTACAGTAAAGTTTAGTGTTGATTCATTGTACAGTATAGTCTAGTGTTGATTCATTGCACAGTATAGTGTAGTGTTGATTCATTGTACAGTAAAGTTTAGTGTTGATTCATTGTACAGTATAGTCTAGTGTTGATTCACTGTACAGTATAGTGTAGTGTTGATTCATTGTACAATATAGTGTAGTTTTGATTCATTGTACAGTTATAGTGTAGTGTTGATTCATTGTACAGTATAGTCTACATAGGTAGTGTTGATTCATTGCACAGTATAGTCTACTGTTGATTCATTGTACAGTATAGTGTAGTGTTGATTCATTGTACAGTATAGTCTAGTGTTGATTCATTGTACAGTATAGTGTAGTGTTGATTCATTGTACAGTATAGTCTAGTGTTGATTCATTGTACAGTATAGTGTAGTGTTGATTCATTGTACAGTATAGTCTAGTGTTGATTCATTGTACGGTATAGTGTACTGTGTGTGTGTGTGTGTGTGTGTGTGTGTGTGTGTGCGTGCGTGTGTGTGTGTGTGACAGCACCATTTGCATTATATAAATATTCACCCAAATGTAGAATACCAAATTAGTCACTAAGTTATTCAACAATGACTCAGTAGTTGTTCATGTTATATATGCTGAGTCTATAACTTCATCAAGAGTCAGGCGAGGTCAAGCCACTAAGCACAGCAGCCTGCCGGCCGGCCCCACTTCTCACGGTCACAGAGGCCAAACTCCTATTACTAGTAACCGCGTGAACACTTCACTTAAGTGTTCTCCATAAGTGTACTCAAAACACCTGTGTATATTATCGCTTCTGTAATAAACAAAATCCAGAATAATTGTTTACATCAGCCCTGCCACTTAAGAGTTCCAAAACTAATTTAAACCAATTGTGTGTGATATAAAAACAGCTACACAGTGTGTGTGTGTGTGTGTGTGTGTGTGTGTGCGTGCGACTACACCGGCGGACGAAGGCAATGCATGATGGACAGTCTACTAAGGCGAAACCCAATAGACTGGGCTATCGGCAGGCCATTGCAAATTTCCCTTTCCCCGGTCGTTACAACACTTGCACCACTGGATTAGGAAAAGGGAGATCCAAGATGTGTGGTTGCAGGCTGCCTCACCACATAAATCAAGTCACGTGCAGCCATCATCCAGCTCATCATACCTCTCATCATCATCATCAAAACCCCTATACCCCCAAAAGTCCAATGGCGAGGGGCGAGTGGCGACGGGGACAGGCAGAGATGATTACCGGGAGTCTCTGGTCACAACTCTGCACATGGGAGGCACAGATAAGATGGTCGTTTATGTACTGGAATCTAGGTAGCAGTGCAACCCAGTTCTGTCTGTGCGACTAAGCAGCCCTTTCGAATAGCCACTCTGCTCACCCCACATGTGGAGGTGGCTAGAAAAGGTGCCCTAAACATAGCCTGCTAAAAAAAAACTTGCCTGGGAAACCGCACCCAGTAAGGTCATCCTTATGTGGTCGTAAACACAACCATAATCACAAAACCAAATAAAAACAAACTATACAATCTCTTATGGTATCTGCATGGAATGTCAGGACCCCTCTGGATACTGGCACAAGTGAACGTCCTGAAAGAAGAACCGCCCTTGTGGCAAAAGAGCTGGATAGATATTACATCGACATGCCAGCCATTAGTGAGTCCTGTCTTTCAGACGAGGGTCAACTCACAGAACGGTGATCTGGCTATACCTTCTCCTGGAAGGGTAAGCCTGCTGCGGAGAGAAACCGCATTTATGGAGTTGGCTTTGCCATCACGCCAACACATCCTTCACGGGATAACTGAAATGCCTTTTGAGATCAACGAACTCCTCATGACGCGGGAACTTCGGAATAAAAAGAACGACTGGTTTAAAAATAAAGCATGTGAAACACAAAAACTTGCAGATCAACACAAGAAACGCAAATTTTTCAGTTCCACGGAATCATTTTATGGGCCAATCACTCGTGGCGCAGGCCCCCTCCGCTCATCCCACGGTAACTCCCTAATTAAGGACAATGAAGGTATCCTTCAGCACTGGAAATAGCACTACCACTCACTGCTCAACCGAAACACCGATGTGGATGTCCTGACTACCCAGCAGGTCCCTCAGCATCCAGAGCTGACCCACCTCAGCTATCCTCCATCCCTGGATGAGGTAGCTACTGCCATCAAACAGATGAAAAAAAACAAAGCCTCAGGGCTTGATGGAATCCCAGCCGAGGTGTATAAAGCAGAAGGACCTCTGCTTACCAACCGTCTCCACTCTCTCCTGGAGAATATATGGGAAAAGGATGAAATTCACCAAGCTCTTAAACACTCCTCCATCGTCAATATTTACAAGAACAAGGGAGACCAGTCAGACTGTGGCAACTACCACAGGATCTTACTGCTGTCCGTAGCTGGCAAGATTATCGCCGAGTCCTCCTTAACAGACTTCCTCCTGAGGCGGAAAAATTCCTCCCAGAATCTCAATGTGGCTTTAGACCATCATGTGGCACCACTGATATGATATTTGCTGCCCGCCAGATACAGGAAAAGTGCAGAGAACAGTGTCATCATCTGTACATAGCTTTCATCGACCTAACCAAGGCCTTCGACTCGGTCAACAGGGAAGCCCTTTGGTGGACCCTCAGCCATTTTGGCTGCCCACCAAAATTCATCACCATTGTGAGGCAACTCCACGATTGCTTGAATGGCAGTGTCCTTTACAACGGCACCCATACTGAGTTCTTCTCCATCCAAAAGGGGCTTAAACAAGGGTGTGTACTGGCACCAACTCTCTTTTCCATTTTCTTGGCTGCCTTCCTTACTCGTTCCAGGGCCAATTTAGCCGGCCTGGTGGACATCGAGTACCGGATGAAGGGTCTTTTCAACATAAGACGACGCCAGGCAGGAACAAAGGTTTCGGCAGCTTTCATTACTGAACTTCAGTATGCAGACGAACTCACACTTGTCGCTCACACTGAACGTGACCTACAGAAGATCCTGAACACCTTCCCAGATGCGTATGCACACTTCGGCCTTAAGGTGAATGTACGTAAGACTCAGAATCTGTTTCAGCCTTCCCTTGGCTCAGACACACCTCTTCCATCCATCCAGCTTAACGTTACTACCCTCTCTAATGTTGTCCACTGTCGGCATCTCGGCTCCCACCTGTCCACCACCACGGACATCGATGAAGAGATTCAACATCGGATCAGATGTGCATCTCAAGCCTACATCTGTGAAAGACTCTGCTGGTCCCGTAGCAGCCTCTTTAGTCACTTCAGAGCTCACCAACGTAGGTGACATCCTTAAAAACTCATATCATTGTATCATAGCTGGATGATCGTCATACTCGATTCCGAGTAGTAGTAGTAGTAGTAGTCTGTCGACCTGTCTATCTGTCTGTCTGTGTATCTTTCTGTCAGTGTCTCTGTCTGTCTGTCTTTCTAACTGGCTGTGTGTCTGTCTGTCTACCTGTATATGTAACTATCTGTCTGTTTAACTATCTGTCTGTTTGACTGTGTATCTGTCTAACTAACTGTCTGTCTGTCTTTGTATCTGTCTGCCTGACACTGTCTGTCTGTCTGCCTGTCTAACTATCTGTCTGTCTATGTCTGCCTTTCTAATTATCTGTATGTCAGTTTGTCTATCTGTCTGTCTGTCTAAATATCTGTCTATCTGTCGGTATAACTATCTGTCTGCCTGCCTATCTGTCTGTCTGTCTAAATATCTGTCTATCTGTCGGTGTAACTATCTAGCTGCCTGCCTATCTGTCTGTCTGTCTAACTATCTGTCTGTCAGTCTATCTATTTTTCTGTCTGTCTAACTATCTGTCTGTTTGTCTATCGGTCTGTCTAACTATCTGTCTGTCTGTCTAACTATGTCTGTCAGCCATTCTAATTATATGTCTGCCTGTCTAATTATTTGTCCATCTAACTGTCTAACTATCTGCCTGTCAGTCATTCTAACTATCTAACTATCTATCTGCCTGTCTAACTCTGTCTGTTTATCTTATGTCTAACTACATGTCTGTCTGTCTAACAATATGTCTGTCTGCCTATCTATCTGTCTAACTATCTGTCTGTATGTCCGTCTAACTATATATCTGTCTGTCTGTCTCAAAATCTATCTGCTTGGCTGTCTGTCGGTCTATCTAATTACCTGTTTGTCTGTTTAACGATATGTTTGTCTGTCTAAATATCTGTCTGTCTGTCTGTTTTTTTTTTGGGGGGGTGGGGGTGGGGGTGGGGGGGGGGCGATAGGCTACCCGGGCACAGGTCATCGACCAACAAAGGGTCACACAGCTCAAGGTTGAAAAAGCCATAAGTCCAGAAAACTGTGAGGGGTAACTTTTTCGGCGTGAGAGTTTTGAACTAGTGGAACAATCTGCCAGGGAGTGTTGTGACGGGACCGAGTGTGAGCTGTTTCAAGACCAGACTTGACCAACACTGGAGCAGGTTCAGATACATTCAGGAGCCAGTGCATGCCCAGTACTTGCCAACAGTGTGTAACAGAGATGTGACCGACCATACAAGCGGCTAACAAGCCGATCAGTGTCAAACAGGATAAAAGTAAAAATAAAAGTTATGGTTGCAATTAATAGTTTAGACAATTCAAAGATACTTTTCTTCTATGATGTTTCTCTCGCAAATTACCTAGCCTTAGATCCTAACCGGGATGCTCTGCCGAGGCTCGAACCCTTGATATATTAGCGAGTCTTATTCTAGACTAGCTATAGGATGCAACCATAAAATACTCAAAATTCACGACCATGTGGCTTATGCAATAATACCCAGTATTGTTATAATGTGAATACGATTCCCAAAGTTTATATTCACGTTATGGTAAATCACACATGTCTTATATTACTTTTTAATTTGAAGTTACTCAGTTAAATAATTTAAGAAAACGTGATTTATTCAAGTTTTCTTTGGTTATGTTTCAGCGTCAACTAAAACAATATACCACTGCCCGTTAGTGTTCCTGGGTGAAGAGAAGTCTCAGTGATATAATTACTAAACAGTAAAAAATATACAATCTAATATAATTTTCGTATAATTATATCTTGACGTGTAAATATGATCACGTTCAGTTATAAATTAAAGCAGACATTTGCCTCCCTTTGTGAATAAACGCTTAATTCCTCTCACTAAGGTGCAACACAGAGCGCCTAAGATTATTCCGGAACAATGTTATCTTGATTATCCAAGTAGACTGAGGGACTTAGACTAACAATCCCTAAAAGGGATGGAAAATGTGAACCCGGAACATTTCTTTGTGATGTCACGCACCACCAACACGAGAGGACATAACTACAAGCTCTCCAGTGGGGTTCCCCAGGGGTCAGTACTATAGGCCCACTCAAGTTCATAATCTACATAAACGATCTAGATGCTGGGATCAGCAGTGACATAAGCAAGTTTGCGGATGACACCAAAATAGGACGGCAGATTAATTCAGGGCAGGATGCAAATGCATTACAGGAGGATCTAAATAAACTGCAGGGGTGGTATGAAAAATGGCAAATGAAATTCAACACCAGCAAGTGCAGCGTACTTAATATTGGAAGAACAAATACTGATAATGTATACAGCCTTAACAACATCAACCTAGAGAAGTCGACTTGTGAAAGAGACCTAGGGGTACTTGTAAGCCCGGACCTACGGCCTAGAAAACAGTGCGTTAATGTTCGAAATAAGGCAAACAGAGTATTGGTTCACAAATAGGGTGGTGGACGAGTGGAACAAGCTTAGCAACTTTGTAGTAAGTGCGGGAACTCTGGAAAGTTTCAAAAGGAGGCTAGATAGATTCATGGATGATAGAGAGTGGTAGTAACTCTAGACAGGAGCTGCCATGCACAGGCCAACCGGCCTATTGCATACTCCTTATTTTCTTATGTTCTTCTTGTGTTCTAAGTCATCGTGCAGAATGAATATAAGGAAACACTTTTTCACATAGAGGCTGGTAGACCTATGGAACGGTTTACCAGCCAAAGTTGAGGCATCAAGAACAGTACTGGGCTTCAAAAAAGCCTTACACACAAGTGTCAAGAATAATGTAGGGACCCTACACAGGCCGCCTTCCCTAACCATGGTCACCTCTAGTGGGTGGCCAATAGGTAAATAAAAAGAGTTTTGGTGTATTTGGATGCGTACAAACGTTGATTTTCTGGTGAACGTTACTGTTCATTATAACTCGTGAACGTTACTGTTCATTATAACTGGTGAACGTTACTGTTCATTATAACTCATGAAGGCTACTGTTCATTATAACTCGTGAACGTTACTGTTCATTATAACTGGTGAACGTTACTGTTCATTATAACTCATGAACGTTACTGTTCATTATAACTCGTGAACGTTACTGTTCATTATAACTGGTGAACGTTACTGTTCATTATAACTGATGAACGTTACTGCTCATTATAACTGGTGAACGTTACTGCTAATTATAACTGGTGAACGCTTCTGTTCATTATAACTCATGAACGTTACTGTTCATTATAACTCGTGAACGTTACTGTTCATTATAATTGAGTGTGAACGTTACTGTTAAGTGAACGTTACTGTTCATTATAACTGGTGAACGTTACTGCTCATTATAACTCCTTGAACGTTACTGTTCATTATAACTGTGTGATGCTGTTCATTATAATTGTTGAACGCGTTCATTGTTCATTACAGTACTCATGAACGTTACTGTTCATTATAACTCGTAAACGTTACTGTTCATTATAACTGGTGAACGTTACTGTTCATTATAACTCGTGAACGTTACTGTTCATTATAACTCGTGAACGATACTGTTCATTATAACTCATGAACGTTACTGTTCATTATAACTCATGAACGTTACTGTTCATTATAACTCGTGAACGTTACTGTTCATTATAACTCGTGAACGTTACTGTTCATTATAACTGGTGAACGTTACTGTTCATTATAACTCATGAAGGCTACTGTTCATTATAACTCGTGAACGTTACTGTTCATTATAACTGGTGAACGTTACTGTTCATTATAACTCATGAACGTTACTGTTCATTATAACTCGTGAACGTTACTGTTCATTATAACTGGTGAACGTTACTGTTCATTATAACTGATGAACGTTACTGCTCATTATAACTGGTGAACGTTACTGCTAATTATAACTGGTGAACGCTTCTGTTCATTATAACTCATGAACGTTACTGTTCATTATAACTCGAGAACATTACTGTTCATTATAACTCGTGAACGATACTGTTCATTATAATTGGTGAACGTTACTGTTCATTATAACTGGTGAACGTTACTGTTCATTATAACTGGTGAACGTTACTGTTCATTATAACTGGTGAACGTTACTGTTCATTACAACTCATGAACGTTACTGTTCATTATAACTCGTGAACGATACTGTTCATTATAATTGGTGAACGTTACTGTTCATTATAACTGGTGAACGTTACTGTTCATTATAACTCGTGAACGTTACTGTTCATTATAACTCATGAACGTTACTGTTCATTATAACTCGTGAACGTTACTGTTCATTATAACTCGTGAACGTTACTGTTCATTATAACTCGTGAACGTTACTGTTCATTATAACTCGTGAACGTTACTGTTCATTATAACTGGTGAACGTTACTGTTCATTATAACTCGTGAACGTTATTGTTCATTATAACTCATGAACGTTACTGTTCATTATAACTCGTGAACATAACTGTTCATTCTAACTCGTGAACGCTACTGTTCATTATAACTCGTGAACGTTACTGTTCATTATAACTGGTGAACGTTACTGTTCATTATAACTGGTGAACGTTACTGTTCATTATAACTCATGAACGTAACTGTTCATTCTAACTCGTGAACGTTACTGTTCATTATAACTCGTGAATGTTACTGTTCATTATAACTCGTGAACGTTACTGTTCAATAAAACTCGTGAACGTTACTGTTCATTACAACTCGTGAACGTTACTATTCATTATAACTCGTGAACGCTACTGTTCATTATAACTCGTGAACGTTACTGTTCATTAAAACTCGTGAACGTTACTGTTCATTATAACTCGTGAACGTTACTGTTCATTATACTGGTGAACGTTATTGTTCATTATAACTGGTGAACGATACTGTGCATTATAACTGGTGAGCGTTACTGTTCATTATAACTCGAGAACGTTACTGTTCATTATAATTCGTGAACGTTACTGTTCATAATAACTCGTGAACGTTACTGTTCATTATAATTGGTGAACGTTACTGTTCATTATAACTCGTGAACGTTACTGTTTATTATAATTTATGCCAGAATTAACAATTAAAAATATATTAAAAACCTAAACACTGAACATTAACGAATGCTGAACAAGAACATGAACAAACACTGAACCAGAACATAATCATGCACTGGACAAGAACAAACACTGAACAAGAACAAGAACAAACACTGAGCAAGAACAAATAGTGAACAAGAACAAGAACAAATACTGAACAAGAACAAGAACAAACACTGAACAAGACCAAGAACAAACACTGAACAAGAACAAGAACAAACACGGAACAAGAACAAGGACAAACACTGAACAAGAACAAACACTGAATAATAACAAGAACAAATACTGAACAAGAACAAACACTGAACAAAAACGAACACTGAACAATAACAAGAACAAATGCTGAACAAGAACAAACACTGAACAAGAACGAACACTGAACAATAACAAGAACAAATACTGAACAAGAACAAACACTGAACAAGAACGAACACTGAACAAGAACAAGAACAAATACTGAACAAGAACAAACACTGAACAAGAACAAACACAAAAACAGCACGCGGGAAGACACTAGTTATAACTATAAAATTACTATATATTAGTTTATGAGTTAATGGTGTGAGATGTATGTGTGTGTGTGTGACTTGTTGCAATTGAGGAAGGAATTTGACGTGGTTAGTTAACAATTGGCCCCTGGGTACAGAATGCTACGAGGGACTGACAGATGATCTCACCACCTAGAGAGACTGCCAGGATATAACGTGGGAGTTGGGGGCTAGGATATAACGTCCATAGGCATTTACTAATTTACTTAATAAGCGTTTTAGGTCATCTCTGGGAATGATGTTAAAAAACAAAACCCGCAATAAACTGTGTAACCTAATTGATGGTATAATATTCCACGATGTCTAGCACAAGAACGAGAATAAATGCTAAACAAGAACACAAACGTTGAACGAGAACAAGAACACAAACACTGAACAAGAACAAATAGTGAACAAGAACACAAAAGCGTGAACAGCAGTTGGTCTTTCAACACCCCAAGAGAACAAGGTTAGATTTTCTTGGCGCCACGCCAACCACTGAAAAAATTGCGTGGTTACATCAGGCAGCACCGAGGCAACCAGGACCCCCATTTTCACACACACACAGGTACGTTCTGCTCAAGAGTAACCCAGAAACCCTACAAGACCTCAGTAATGAACCAGCAGGTATACAGCGGTAACGTGTGTACCTCTCATGGTATGGGTTCTTGTTTTGGCCAGGACACACATGGGGGGCGTGTTATCCAGTGTGACCCTCACTACCAAACATGGCAGGTTTCCTTTCCAGGTACCACAGTTTCCTCCTGTACTAAGGGCACGTGTCCACTGGAGAGTGGACTCTCGATAGTTACTGTCTATACTTCTCTCCTGTATGTTTCCACACGAGAGCAAATTTCTGCCAGTTTCAGCTTTCGAGAGTTTTTCCGACAGTAAATGTCGGAAAAGCTCTTACTGGCGTGTCCACCTGAACTAGAGCTACACGCTATAGTGACTCTCAGTCAATTGGTAGCAATGGTTACAAGACGAGACAGGAAGTTTGCTGCAACAGTTATAGTCGCGCTGATGCTAGAAAAGAAAAAACAAGAAAGCAAAAGCAGATAAGAAAGTTTTGGGTAAAGCAGTGGGTGGAACGACGAGTTGAATTGGGTGTTAATAATAGGTTTGTGAAAGAATTACAGTGCTGCTTCCACTCTTCCTGAGATCTGGAAAAATATTTTATATTGGTACTTTTAATGGAGCAAATATAATTTTTGTCGTGATTAGTATTAAAAAATCGTTGCTTTATATAGTATTTCTGTTGTTGTTTCAGTCTAACAATAATGATAATTTGAATAAACAAACACCATACCTAGTTTCTTAAACTGTGGAGTTTTCGGAGAATTTCTGACTCCGTAACATAAATTTTCTTGCTTATGTTAGATATGATTTTGAATTTCTTTTCTCTGTTGTGGTTGTCTTCCCTCTTGGAATTCCACAGAACAGGATTCACTCCATACAGGGATATTAATTCAAAAGTTTTCTCCTAAGTCCAGAGAATCATGCTTCAACTTTCGAGAACACAGTCAGACTGCCAACTTGGTTCGTAGAGCTGGGAGTTACCGTGAGAGTTTGCGGGCTAGAACGTGTCCACACAAGAGCGAACTCGCGGACAGTAGCTGTCGGAGTGTCCGACAGTAGACACGAACTATCTGACAGTTACTCTGAGACACATGTCCACTTGATAGGAGCGCTGTCGACAGCACTCTCGACAGCACTTTACTCTCAAGTTGACACATGCCTTTACACCGGATACTAAAGATCATAACAAAATAACAAAGAAAAGACCAAACGCCTTAACGGCTGATGAGTGGTGAGGTGATAAGTATATTCCACACTCCTGTCGTCCACTAAGATTGCTGTAATAATCATTGAACTAGATCAGCTCCAAGACCCCGCAATACTTGAACTGCATAAATACATTATAAGGACGAAGCGACTAACTGTCCTTTGGGGAGCCGCCGAGGAACAACCCTTGGTTCACCCGCCCCATTGCACCTCAACGATCACTGCCAGCTGTTAACAGCAGACCGGTAAGGAGCCACTCTGACGCTCAGCTACATCAGACCTGTACCTCGGCGAGTGAAGACACCTCTCTCTGCCTCCGAGGTCCCAAGTGGGGCCATGTTAAGGTGGCTCGGCTGTATCTAGGACAAGACATTACGCTTTCAATATCTTCCGTGGCGGTAGTACCTCCCTGTTAGGTAGCTGCCTACTACCTCCTACCAGCAGCTGCCTACTACCAGCATACAACAGCTAACTATCCCTTGTACCTCACCTTTCACCTGTCATGCAAACGTTAACTATCCTCTGTAACTCACCTGCCACATGTCATACAACATCTATCACCATAACCTCATCTGTCATACAACAGCTAACTATCTCCAGTACCTCACCTGTCATACAACAGCAAACAATCCCCTGTACCTCACCTATCATACAACAGCTAACTATTCACTGTACCTAAACCTGTCATACAACAGCTAACTATCCCCTGTACCCCACCTGTCATACCACAGCCAAGTATTCCCAGTACCTCACCTGTCATAGAAACAGCTAACTATCCCCTGTACCTCACCTGTCATACAACTGCTAACTATCCCAAGTATCTCACCTGTCATACAACGGCTACCTATACCCTGTAACTGACCTGTCATACAACAGCTAACTATCCCCTGTACTCTCGTGCACAAAAGTCGTGTCCACTACCCAGCCAGTGAGGTTTCGAATAGCCTTGAGTCTGAGGTTTCGAAACAGCTGGGGGAAATGCTATGGTCGGCCAAAAGATGTCGCCCACTGTAGTGTGTGGTGTGTGTGGCGGGGGATAGAGGAGGTGGGGGTTAGTGTAGTAACAGCTGTGTGTAGGTGGAGCATAACATCGTGAATTCCGCAAACACTGATAACAATAAGAATGTCATGAAGATAGTTAATATTATTAAGCACGGCGAGACATGTGTACCGGGTAAATAAAAGCACTACAATGACCATATCTCTGCCGTTCATGGCTACGACGGTGAGACTGATGGGCACACCAGTAATTAATTCTCTGTGACTACCAGTAATGGTAATCACGGAGAATACACAAGTTGTTACCAAGGTTGGCGCCACCCACAGCAGGGGAAGGAGGTGATACCGAATACTGAAACATGCCGAGGTCGCATTCCTACCATAGTCGTCACCAACAGGTAAGTCACATTAATTTGTCAGCATTAATTTATCGTCCTTATACTATTGCAGGGTGTCCCATGAGTGACAGCAGATATTTGGAGAGGTGAAAGAATATGTGATAGTGAGTTGAAAATCTTCTATACACATAAGCATTTTTCGGTTTACTTTAGGCATGAGGTGGGTTGTAAAAATTACCCAGGACAAAAATTTTGCCATGTTATATTTTATTTTTCTTACCAATTGCAGCCATACTGTGTGCTGTTGTAATCCTTATTGGTGGATTACATAAGGCCTATTAATAGCGTGAAAACCTGTTTGAAGATACTGTAATGTTCCATAACTTGCATTAAATATCATCATACGTTCACGAGCTCCAACTCCGCGCCTAGCCTCCCCCCCCTCGCCTCTACCCACCCAACTATTAAACCTCATAATTTGAGCATCGTAGGTTACTACACCTAAACACACTCCCCCTCCACCATCCCCCAACTCCTCCCTCCCACACCTCGAACATTCCATCCCATCACATTACCTTCCCCTGCATTCCCCAACCCCCCTCCCCCAATTCTACCCATGGCGACGAATTGGACTACTGTAATGAACACTCACAGAACCGACGACATGGCTCCTCCCCCTTGTATTTAGAGTTACCAGTAGTGTTGTGACCATCACTGGCGTAAGTTTAGATACATTTTGGAACCAGTGAATATTCTTTGTAAAAAATAAAATTTAAATGAATTATTTATAGGAGATAAGTATGTCATAGCTGAAAATTGTCAAATAAATATGTAAAGCAGTGGAAAACCATATATTTTGATTATCAGCGAGGCTAACTACCTATAAACAATATATATTTGACGATTGGCAAAAGTCCTGGGAAAATGAACCAACAAGTCATAAGCTAAAAATGATCAAATCATCAGTGTATCCTTGGTCATCATCAAAACAATCCTCTCGACATCACGAAACTATTCTGAATCGTCTAAGAATTGTTAATACGCGATTGACGCATGGCCAACTCATGTCTTCCCCTAATGGAGCCTCACCTATATGCTCCAACTGCCGAACACAAATAACAGTCCAACATATTCTCATTGAATGCCATATTTATAATCGGAATCGAACAATGTGCTTCACTAACCCTACAATGTGAGATATTTTAGCAGAAACCCCCAAATTTTCCTTAAGTTCAGTTTTGACCTTTTTGAAATACTGTAATCTCCTCCAAATAATATAACACTAAATTATAGAAACACAAATTTATGTTAACTAATCCCTCTGGCCAGCCCTAGGAGAGACTCAAATGGGTGTCAGTGGTCTGGTTAAACTAAATCTTGATGATGATGATGATTATCGGCGAATGTTCACTCTACAGTCGCAGGGGTGGTGGTGGAGGTTTGGGGGTGGGGGTGGGGAGGATCCACTTGCAGTTCACTATGAATACATGAAATAGGAAGGGTTTCTTGGGCAGTTGATCCAAAAAGATTTACCAAAACGTTATGTCAGAGTAATAATACTTAACCTAGGTGTTACTAATACCATTAATTTACTCTAGTATATTAAAGCCTGCATCAGTTACCACAACATAATATTACTCTGCCATTTCAGATGTGCTTGCAGGACGAGCAAATTCGTCGGCAGTGATTGCTGAGCGAGGCCAAATCATCGGGATGTGGAGAGCTGGGGCAACTGTGCCAAACATTGCTCTCGAAGTGGGGAGGAGCACCAAGACTATTAGGAGGTGGATCCGCCGGTGGGAAGAAGAGGGCTCAGTGGAGAAGAAAACCTCGAAGCGGGAGGCCATGAGTAACGTCGGCAAGGATGGACGCCATGATCGTGGCAGCTGCAAAGGCATATCCAATGCGAACATCAGTGGAGCATACAAGAAATCTGGGCCTCAACTGCCATCACATGACGACGAGACGCGAAGCCGGGATCGACTGCCATATTCCAGCTCACAAAGGGTGGCTAACACCTGCTCACAAGGAGTGTCGACTCGGCTTTGCATTGGAACACCTTCCACATAGAGAAGAATACTGGAGAACCATTATATTTACCGATGAAACGGTGTTCAGGTCAGTGGGAGCCGAAGCAAGGCAGTGCTGGCGGCCCCCCAAAGAAACACATTCAACATCGCACAGTGAGTGGTAGGGTGTCAGTGTCATTCTGGGGTTGGATGTGGACACATGAGCCAGGTGAACTGGTCAAGATCAATGGCCTTTTCACTGGTGAGCAGTATGTAGACATCCTGGAGCAAGTGCTAATTCCTACAGTCCGGGTTTGGGCAGCTCCAGCCCCCCCACACTATCAGGCTGGTTCATGACAACAGTCCCATTCATACCAGCAACATAGTGAAGGACTACCTCCAGGATCACCCTGAAATTGAGGTCATCGACTGGCCAACACTAGGATATGATATTAATCCGACTGAACATATTTGGGCCATGATGAAACGTGATTGGGATATTGAGAAGCAGCAAACCTGTGCAGCAATAGAGGCCAAACCTTAAGACGTGTGGGAGAGTATACGTCGACAACCAGGGGTGTGCCTGAAGCTGGTCGACTCCAGCCCTAATCGCCTTGATGAAGTCCTGAATGCAATGGATGGATGGACCAAATACTAAGATGTGTGTATTGGTGTATTGTTTGGATTTTAGTATTGTTTGTAAATACAATTAATATATATTAGCTCACCTAGAGTGTCATCTTAAATCCATGTCCTTAATGATGTCTTAAACTATATCGCATGAAAATTCATAACAAAGTAACTTAACAGCCACAAATTATGTATTGTGTGGTATACAATGATCTGTATGACACGTCGTGGAATGTGTTGTCTTATAACACAATATAATTATATAGTTACAATTGCTACCATCATTGAAATGCTCATGATGTTCAGCACACAATATTAACAGTAACTGAGCACACTCCAAAATATCTGAAGCTTGCTTATTGTGGTGGGTGTTCAAACACTGGAACTTGGAAGAAGTGGAACTAGATTAAGTCTGAATACTATTTTACAATACTGATAACTTTTTCACTCCACTCTTTTTAACATAAGTATATAATTATATAATATTGCATATTATCACAAATATTTATTAAGCAAAGGATGGGTGGAATATAAATAAATATTACCATAATCTCTTTGTCGGAATAACAACAAAATTGTGACGTGGTCGCTGAGTAAAACTAGCTGACCAAGGCTGATCCTTGCATATTTCACTTTTATCCTTAATATATTCCATTCTTTAAAGTATCATTGTGACCTGAGCGGCAATAAGCACCCAGGACACTGCACCTGTTCCATGATGTCGTAACCATAAAGAAACAACTGTAAGACAAAACGTAGTTAAAAAGGCAGCTTGAAATTATGGTGGTATAAATAATAAATAAACCTGCCTCTCATCCAGCCCCCACCTCCTCTACCCGGCCCCCCCACCACACACACACTACAGTGGGCGACATCTGTTGGCCGACCATAGCATTTCCCCCAGCTTTTTCGAAACCTCAGACTCAAGGCTATTCGAAACCTCACTGGCTGGGTAGTGGACACGACTTTTGTGCACGATAGTACCTCACCTACCACCTGTCGTAGAAACAGCTATCTATATCCTGTAGCTCACATGTCATCTGTCATAAAACAGCTAACTATACCCTCTAGCTCACATGTCGGCCGCCATACAACAGCTTACTCTCCCTGTACCTCACCTGTCATACATCAGCTAACGTACCCCTGTACTTCACCTGTCAAATAACAGCTAACTATCTCCTGTACCTCTCGTGTCACCTGTCATACAACAGCTATCTCCTTAATCTCACCTGTCAACTGTCATACAACAGCTATCTCCTTTATCTCACCTGTCAACTGTCATACAACAGCTAAATATTCCCTGTACCTCACCTGTCATACAACAGTTAACTATCCCCTGTACCTCACCTGTCACCTGTCATACAACAGCTATCTCCTTTATCTCACCTGTCAACTGTCATACAACAGCTAAATATTCCCTGTACCTCACCTGTCATACAACAGCTAAATATTCCCTGTACCTCACCTGTGATACAACAGCTAACTATCCCACAATCACTGTACCTCATCTGTCATACAAGAGCGAACTATCTCCTGTACCTCACCTGTCATACAACAGGTAACTATTCCCTGTACCTCAACTGATTTACAACATCTAACTATCTGTTGTACCTCACCAGTCATACAACTGCTAACGATCCTTTGTACCTCACTTGTCATACAACAGCTAATAATCTCCTGTACCTCAGCTGTCACCTGTCATACAATAGCTAACTATCCCCTGTACCTCACCTGTCATACAACAGCTAACTATCCACTGTACCCCACCTGTCACCTCTCGTACAACAGCTAACTATCCACTGTACTCACCTGTCATACAACAGCTAACTATCCCCTGTACCTCACCTGTCATACAACAGCTAACTATCTCCTGTCCCACACCTGCCTTACAACATCAAACTATCTGTTGTACCTCACCTGTCATACAACTGCTAACGATCCCCTGTACCTCACCTGTTATACAACAGCTAATAATTTCCTGTACCTCATCTGTCACCCGTCATACAACAGCTAACTATCCCCTGTATCTCACCAGTCATACAACAGCTAACTATCTCCTGTGCCTTACCTGTCACCTGTCATACGACAGCTAACTATAATCTGTACCACAACTGTCATATAACACCTGACTATCCCATGTTCCTCACCTGTCACACAACAGTTAATTATCCCCTATACTTCACCTGCCATAAAACAGCTACCTATTTACTGTACCTCATCTGTCAAACAACAGTTAACTAACCCCCTGTACACCTGTCTTACAATAGCTAATTATCCCTGTACTCACCTGTCATACACAGTTAATTATCTCCTGTAGCTCACTTGTCATACCACAGCTAACAATCCCTGTACCTCACCTGCCATACAACAGCTACCTATTTACTGCACCATCTGTCATACAACTGTTAACCCACCTCTGTACCACGTGTCATACAATAGCTAATTATCCCTGTACCTCACCTGTCATACAAACCGCTAACTATTCCCTGTACCTCACATGTCTCATACAACACCTTTCTCCTGTACCTCACCTGTCACCAGTCATGCAAAAGCTATCTATCTCATGTACCTCACCTGTTACCCGTCATACAACAGCAAACTATCCTGTACCTCACCTGCCATAAAACAGCTAACTATATCCTGTACCTCAACTGTCATAAAACAGCTAACTATCTCCTGTGCCTCACATGACACCTGTCATACAGCAGCAAACTTTTTCCCCACCTGTCGCCTGTCATACAATAGCTAACTATCCCCTGTTCCTCACCTGTCATATAACACCTAACTATCCCCTGTTCTCCACCTATCATACAATAGTTAACTATCCCCTGGTCCTCACCTGTCATGCAACTGCTAACTATTCCCTGTACCTCACCTGTCACCTGTCATACAACAGCTAACTGTCCCCCGTTCCTCACCTGCCATACAGCAGCTAGCTTTTCCCTGTACTTCACCTGTCGCCTGTCATGCAACAGCTAACTGTCCCCTGTTCCTCGCCTGTCATATAACAGCTAACTATCCCCTGTACCTCACCTGCCATACAACAGCTAACTATCCCCTCTTCCTCACCTGTCTTGCAACAGCTAACTATCTCCTGTATCTCACCTGTCATACAACAGCTAACTATCCCCTGTACCTCACCTGTCATACAACAGCTAACTATCCCCAGTACCTCACCTGTCATACAACAGCAAACTATCCCTGTACCTCACCTGTCATACAACAGCTAATTATCCCCTGTACCTCACCTGTCATACAACAGCTTACTATCCCCTGTTCCTCACTTGTCATACAACAGCTAACTATCCCCTGTACCACCTGTCATACAAAAGCACTATCCTGTACCTCACCTGTCATACAACAGCTAACTATCCCTGTATCTCACCTATCATACAACAGTTAACTATCCCCTGTTCCTCACCTATCACACAACAGCTAACTATCCTATACCTCACCTCTCATGCAACAGCTAACTATCCCATGTACTTCACCTGTCATACAAAAGCTAACTATCCCTGTACCTCAACCTGTCATACAACAGCTAACTATCCCTGTACTTCACCTGTCATACAACAGCTAACTACCCCTGCCTCACCTGTCATACAACAGCTAACTATCCCTGTACTTCACCTGTCATACAACAGCTAACTATCCCCTGTACCTCACCTGTCATACAACACCTAACTATCCCTGCCTCACCTGCCATACAACAGCTAACTATCCCCTGTAATTCACCTGTCATGAAACAGCTAGCTATCCCCTGTACCTCACCTGTCATACAACAGCTTCTCCCTGTACTTCACCTCTCATACAACAGTTAACTATCCCTGTACCTCAACCTGTCATACAACAGCTAACTATCCCTACTTGCTTCATCTGTCATACAACAGCAAACTATCCCCTGTACCTCACCTGTCATACAACAGCTAACTATCCCTAGTACCTCACCTGTCATACAACAGCTAACTATCCCCTGTACCTCACCTATCATACAACAGCTAACCCACCAATGTACTTACGGATAAAAACTCCTTCAAGTGTAACAAGGTAGAGCCCACACTATGGCGCTAATATTATTGTGTTTTCAATATACCTTGGTCATATACGGTACGTTCTCTGATAGATCATCACTCATCAGCGTTGGTCCTTCGTGACGGGAAAGACATTGACAAACTTGGTACAATGCAAAACCTTAAAATTATCCTATGCTGTCCCATGAAAGAACTAGGTATACCCAGTGTCAGAGATAGAATAATTTAAGTCAACCTCACGATAACCCTTAAGCTTTTGCGTGGTGAGCCTGATAACATTGCTTCATGAAACTCCTATAATATGAGGTCATGTAACTGGTGAATCTAGATGGATCCAAACTACCATGAGGATGTTTGGACTAGACCATCTGTAAAAAGTTGAGCCACAGTAGTGCTTCCTGCCACCCTGGCGTTAAATTCCTTCGATATAACAATTCCTACATAGTAAATACCCAACCCAAATGACTTATTTCCAAAACACTGCCAAAGTGAGAGTTCTTGAACACATTCACACCCTGCAGACTAATGGTAACATCACAGAGACCATCTACACTTACGGCTCTCTTAACACTGTGGGGGCTGGAAGTTCTGTCATTGTGACTCAGCCTAACGGTAATGTAATAAATGCAATAGAGAAAGGAGCTAGAATTAGCAACTGGACATTCAGTCTACAAACTGAACTGTTTGCTATACTCACAGTCCTGAAACTTGTTGAAGACACTGCCGTTGCCACTCTCATCATCACTGAATCATTACCCTCACCTTCACTACTTCTCTTGATACCTTCAACTCAGATTATCACCCGCTTGTCTCTGAAGTCAGACACAAGCATGTG
Source organism: Homarus americanus (assembly GCF_018991925.1). Classification (NCBI taxonomy): domain Eukaryota; kingdom Metazoa; phylum Arthropoda; class Malacostraca; order Decapoda; family Nephropidae; genus Homarus; species Homarus americanus. The sequence continues at coordinate 3,111,778 of NW_024720773.1, read as the reverse complement.
AGTGTCTTGTTGTTGAGGGTGTCTGAGTCAAGGTGCTGCGGATCCCCTCTCACGTAGGCATCAGTAAACATGATAGAGTTGATGCCTTAGCTAAACTCGCGCTCAACAAAGACGCCTCCAGGAAACAGTCAAATCATTGTTTACTAACACCGAGCAACAACAAACACTGAAAATGAAGACACCTCATTCGTTTCACGTAAACCTCAGTTAAACCTTAAATAAACCTCAGTTAAAATCTAAGTAAACATCATTTAAACCTTAAGTAAACCTCAGTTATACCTAAAATAAACCTCAGTTAAAATCTAAGTAAACCTCAGTTAAACCTTAAATAAACCTCAGTTAAAATCTAAGTAAACCTCAGTTAAACCTTAAGTAAACCTCAGTTAAAATCAAAGTAAACCTCAGTTAAACCTTAAGTAAACCTCAGTTAAAATCAAAGTAAACCTCAGTTAAACCTTGAATAAATCCTCAGTTAAAATCTAAGTAAACCCCAGTTAAACCTAAAACAAACCTCAGTTAAAATCTAAGTAAAACTCAATTAAACCTTAAGTAAACCCCAGTTAAACCTAAAAAAACTCATTTAAAATCTAAGTAAACCTCAATTAAACATTAAGTAAACCTCAGTTAAAATCTAAGTAAACCTCAGTGTTACGACCCAAGGAGTCGTTTCACCCTCTGTCCAATTCTGGAATCACAGACCGCGAACAACCCTGGTTCAACTCTGTCTGAATCCTCCCTGTTGACACTCCCAAAGTGTGGGGGGAGGCCCCTTGAAGGGCTCTGTTCTCGGCAATAGGTAAACACATTCTGACAACGACGCCAGCCTCTAAGGTAAGCACGTGATCAACACTGAAAGGGGCCGAAGTCAGGTTTTTCATGGTATGGTTTGGTTAGGTTAGGTTAGGTTCTTCCTTATCTCTGTCATGAGAGGGGGCCTAACTCTAAAACGGGCGGTTAACGCCAGAAGCGAAGGTCAAATTCGTTCGAATCAAATAAGAACCATAGGAAAAACGTATTTTTTATGGAAAATCGAAACACTGTCATAAATTGACCCTTCATTCCCCTAGAGCAGTGTTTCTCAACGTCCCACATCGCATTCCCCCCTTAGCGATCAAAGGCTCTTCCAAATCCTCCTCATCCTTAAAACAGCATGAAAGAATAAAGTATTTGCATCATTGGTTGCATTTTATTTTTTACAACAGTAATTATTGAAATTCAGTTAGTCTACAAAACAAAAGGTTTATTGTCTAACAATTAATTAAAGGTGGGTGATTATTTGATCAAAAATGAAGGAAGAAATATGAAGCAACTTTTATTTCTACAAAACAAAACACTTCATTAACGAATAATTGAATTAAAGGTGATTATTTGACCCAAAAAATAAACGAGAAAAAAAGCTTTGATTTCAGAATTAAGAACATAAGAAGTCTGCAATAGGCCGGTTGGCCTGTACATGGCAGCTCCTGTCGACAGTTACTACCACTCTCTATCATCCATGAATCTATCTAGCCTCCTTTTAAAACTTTCCAGCATTCCAGCACTTACTACAAAGTTGCAAAGCTTGTTTCACTCGTCTACCACCTATTTGGCAGGCAGTTTCCTTCTATCTCCCTCTAAACCTAAACATTCAACTTGAAATCCTTTGCTACAGGTCCCTATCCTGCTTGGATATTATAAGAACTTTATCTATATCTCCTTTATTGATTCCTTTCCTTACTTAAATACTTCTATTATATCTCCCTGCCCTTCGTCTTTCTGGGGAATGCAAGTTTAGTTTTCTTTTTTTTAATCTATCTTAATATGGAAGTTTTTCTAAGTCCCGGAATCATTTTTCGTCATTCTTCACTGCGCAAACTCCCAGTGAATTGATATCCATAAGTTTAGAACTGAACAACATAATCAGTGAAGCCTGACTAGCGCAAAGATTGTAATTGCAATATAACCTCCCGCACTCTTATCACTTACACTTCTAGATATAAAACCTAATAAGCTGTTTGCCTTATTTAGAACATTAACGCAGTGTTTATGGAGATTAGAACAGTCTCTGCAGTCGAGCTTCCTGGGATGGTCTTTGTTGGGCTGTCATCTATAGATAGTATTTGTTCTTCCAATATTAAGTACGCTGCACTTGCTGGTGTTGAATTTCATTTGCCATTTTTCTGACCACTACCTGCAGTTTATTTAGAATCCTCCTGTAGTGCATTGCATCCTGCCTGAATTAATCTGCCGCCCTGACACACGGTGTCATCCGCAAGCTTGCTTATGTCACTGCTGATACCAGTATCTAGAACGTTTATGTGAATTATGAACAAAGAGAGGGGCCCATGCGGCCCTGGGGAACCCCACAGGTTACACAGCCCCACACAGATTTAACACGCATCTACGCCCCCAGCCTCTGTGTTCTATCGGTGAGCCATGATTTTTATCCAATTTAAACTTTTTCCTTCGATACTATGAGCCTTAACTTCTCTCCAGAAGCCTGTGATGCGGTACTCTGTCCAAAACGCTTTGCTAAAGTCCTAAATAAACTAACATCGTAAGTTTTGTCGTATATCGACTACCTCGAAGACTTTCCTAAAGAGAAAATAACGTCAGCAGATTTGTTAGACAAAGATTTTCTCTTTGTAAATCCATATTTGAAAATCGTGAATAAATTGTTTTTTCTCTAAATGCGATCGGATGCTGTAAATTGATTCGAAATTTCCCTACTAAAGCGTCAAACTAATCGGCCCGTGGTTTGACTCTGATACTCTATCTCCTTTTTAATATATGGTTAATACATTTGCCTGTTTTCCCACAAATCTGGCTGCTCCGTGCCTAGCCAGTTTTTATGGGGAATTCATTTCGAAGAATTTTCTCTGTTCCTTAGACTCTTACGCTCGAGAGAAAATTTCATCGGGCCCTGGAGATTTTGTCGTCTTTAATTTATTTATCTTTTTAAGAACGTCCTCTTTTCTGATAGTGATATTCTTTAATTTCTCTTCTTCATTTCCCCTAAATATCAATTCCACCTCTGGCATTTCCTCGTTAATTTCTTCTGTGAAAACTGATAAAAAGTATCAGTTTAATGCTTTGCTTATTTTCTCACTATAATCGATCACTTCCCCTCTCTCTAACTTTAAAGGCCCCACTTTGTCTTTGACCTTTGTCCTGTATAACTGGAAAAATCCCTTGGGATTCGCCTTGGATTCTCTTGCTGTCCCTGATTTCGTAGTCCCTCTTTTGCCTTCATACATTTTTTCTTAGCATTCTAGATAGTTCATCACTTCACCTATTTCTGAGAAGCTTCTCCTTCCCTTTAATTATATAATTCCTTTCTTTATTTCTAAGTCATGTTTTTAAGTTTTTGGTCATCACCTTAGCTCATTCTTGTGACCTAATTTTTTTCTGTGTATGAATATTTGTTTCCTTTGCTTTATGTAGTATACTAGTAGATATATATTATAGTCATGATCAATTGTTGTGTCACCCGGTGACCTCCGCGAATTCCCTACCGGGGACAGCCCTAACTGTTCCCAGGCGACCTCACCTAGGTACCTTCTTAACCCATACAATCTGCCGATCGAAAGTCTGGGACTCTGACCATATTGTCATTGTTTTTCGTTTCCCAGTTTAGGGTGAACTGATTTCTCTGTGATCACTGTTACTAGTTCTTCCCCTATTTGAGTATCTCTGATAATATTTTCTTTATTTGTTAATACTAGGTCTAATATATTGTCACCTCCTAGTAGGTTCTGTAATTAAATGTTTTAAAAGAATTGTCACTCTACTGCGTCTAGGGAGTCTTCAGATTCATAGTCACCTACAATGTTGTCCCCGATCAATATTTCTGAAGTTGATCTAAATGCATAGGTTTGTTGTATTTTGCTGCCCTACTCATTTTTTTGCCATATGGGTTTGACACCAGCTTCTTTCCCCAAAACTTGCGGGGCCTATAAATCTTTCGCATAAATTAGTTTCTCTTCCTTCCCCAATTTTACCCCTTACAGACTCGGTTCCTATTTCACCCTTTATTGAATTATTAATACAACATTTTTATTCATCCCCCTGACGAAGATTGCGGCCCTCCCCCTTCCCTACCTTCCTTTCTTGTGAAAGGATGCACTTATATTAATTTACTCTGATAAAAGTTCTTATGTAGGGTCATCAAGTTTCGGTGATTGCTATGACGTCACCATTCTTCCAGTACATGCAAACGATCTCAGCAAGTCTGTTAGTAAACTAACACTCTACTGTTTGTATATTTAAACCTACCCTCCCCACGGTCTGTTTTACCTTGTCCTAATGTGGTGCCTCCCCCAGGACCGGCTTGTTTTTGGCTCCGCCTGACCTCTCTTTGGCAAAAGCCCCCCTTTGGAGTGACAATTTCACGCTCAGGGATGCAGACAACGTCTTTACCCCGCGCGAGACAAGTGTGCTCCGTCACGACTGTGCAGGTAAAGTCCCCGTTTCTTTCCCCATAACGATAGTTGCCAGTTATCAATGAACTTCCTTAACCATTGCTTCCACATTTTTTTTTCCAGTCGGCAATTTATAGCAATTGCTCTGGACAACCATTCACCGCCAACTCTTCTAGACAAGACACCACATACTATCGGATCCTCTCCTATCTCTACACCTTCCCAAAGCGCTTCCCTATACTGTCTTGGAAGGTTCCTCCTCCCTAACCTTGCCTATGTCGTTTCCTCCTACACTAAGACCTTACTCTACTGGCTTAGTACCCTCCTCTGACAAAACCCGATCTATCCTCTCAGCTACATGCCTATCAGCCCCCAGGAAGCACACTCTAGTCCTACGTTTTCTATCTCTTGCACAAGAGTCTATCTAGAACCTCACCTGGCTGTCCCCAGCTACCCACGGCCTTACCACTGGGCAGGGTTTGAAAAACTGCCCTTTTTCTCTCCTAGCTTTACCGTCCTGCCTCTTCTCTTCTCGCCAGCTTCCTCCAACGCTTGGTAGGGGTTACTGCACTCCACACCCTGGTCTGGCTTTCCTGGGTCTGACCCTGTCCCCCTGGGGTGTCCTCTCCACCCTTGCTCCGCCTGACCCTTCATCGCAGGTTTGTCCTGCTGGGCGGACACCTACCTGAAGGAGTTCAGTCCTGAGACTCGTTCTCCCCCCCTTTAAACGCCTCTCTCCCTCACCTGCTCCAGCTGACTTAACAAATTAGCCCAGGGGTCATCTTTCCTCACACACCGCCCCCTTCCCCCACAACGATCCGGCAATTATAATCAGATTTCCATTCTAATTGTACACACAATGAACAGCCAGGCCTCGTGCTAAGAAATTAAATGAGAGAATCGAGGGAAAAAAAAGTCAATTTTGCTCGAAGATAACCACGCTCACAAATGTTGATACGTTCTCTTTCTTTCGTCAAAATATTCTAACAGTACTGAAGGCACATTCAACCAAGTGTGTGGTCGGAAATGGCAGAATTACTTGCTCGGCTTCCATAGCTAATTTGTTATATTTGACACTGACTTGGGGGATCCAGCCACATCAGTTGTTTTTTGAGGCATGGATTGGTTTCGCACTGTCATCGTTTTGTAAGTCCATCAGCTCGTCGATCTGATCAGAGTCCACAGCCAGACACTCAATATTTTTGCAGCTAAAAAGAAATGGCTGAGTAATCCAAGAAGGAATGTTAAATTGTTTGAGATTGGTAAATCTGTCATTCAACTTAACATGCAGGTTGGAAAAATGTTCAAAGATGATTCTGAGGACATCATCCGACGGTTCACATTTGCCGAAATGCGAGAATTGGGACAGATTATTCTTCAAGGTCTAACCCAGTGGTTCTCAATCTTTTCACTCCATTCCTCCCCTGAGGAATTTTCAACATCCTCGTGGCCTCCTTCATTTTCTCCCCAGAACAAACAAACAGACAAGTGATAAATACTAAAGAATGAATGATAAAGAAGGTCAGATAAATAGGACAGAGTTAGAATATGGAAACATACACACACATTCACATACATAACACACCCATGCACTCACACATAAAGCACACATACAGTCATACACAAACATGCACACAGGTAAACATTCACACTCAAGCTAGCAAGCTGAAGTGTACTTCCTGTAAGCAGAACGCCTCCTTTGACAAGCACTGCTTGGAAGAATGAAAAGAATAGTGAGTCATACCAATTTAGCACTAAAAATGGTAGGATTATATAAGTAAAGATTGAGTATGAACAACAATGGCACCAATAAATAAGGAAATAATTAATAAAGGAAGTGTACTGTACAAATATTTCACCCACGTAAAGCAGCGACCACATGAATTATGAAACAAAATAGGTAACACCAATTACGGAGTATATTATGCTTGAGTCAAGCTCAAACACAATATATGGTTCAGAGACAATACACTCCACTGTTCTCGTGATGGTATCCCAGGTCAGACTGAGATCATTCGGTCCTATCACCACTTGCAAAGGGATGTCACACGGACAAGTATTGAACAAGTCAGTTCAGCAGCTCGGTCCAGCGCCTGTCACACAGACAGGGACTGGACCTGTGAAATCTTAAATAATCCGTAGAAAATAAAAAATAGCACCAGAGTATGTAAATATTAAAATTGTATTGTCGTTATGATTAAACAAAATGACAAAAAAAGAATGAAAATTCTCTTCTGCCAGGTCAAAATAAGTAATACAAGTTTTGTTTAATTCAGATTTCCAACATTATTTGGAAACGTACAATTTATAACAGCTCGCCGTGGCTCCCTAAATTCTTGCCGTGGCTCCCTGAGGGGCCATGGCTGAACCGAGAACCACCGATTACTCTAGGCCCTCCAAAAGTTCAATTTGTTTATGCAACCACAGATTTGGGTTTTGCAGCCCATGAAAGTTTTTGTTCATCTTACAGTTCCTTATTTAAAGCATTCAGTTTACCAAACTATCTGCAAGATATGAAATCAAGGCCTTGGATTCACTAGATTTCAAGAACTGCAAGTCATCACGGTCCCCACCAAAGTCCAACAAGCTGCCGTACAGAGCAATGAACCTTTCCAGACAGTTGCCTTTCGAGAGCCATCGCACGGAGAACTATACATAATCCTCCCCAATTCCTCCCATGGCCAAAATTCCTCCCTTGGACTTAAAATTCATCCCTGGGGTCCAAATGAACCCCGTTGAGAATCACTGCCCTAGAGCGAAAGGAGGCTAAGTATTGGTAGGGAAAAATATATTCAGTGTCTCGTCTACAGGTGTGTTGTTCATCACTCAGACACTTAGGTGGGTATATGGGACAAGGTGGTATAATTTAAGTGTTTAGTTGAAATGTTTATTTACTAACGTAATGTTGTCTATTGTAACGTAAAGTGTGAGTTTTTTCCTTTTGTATTACTTTGTATGTTTTAATATTTTTTATCAGTAAATTATTTAAATTTGTTTACTTTTCTATAGTCCTTCTTGGTGACAGCACAGAAATTGGGTATATCTTTAAGACCTGGTGGTCATAATATACAGTCGTACTTGGCAATAAATGACAATACTGAGAGCGAATCTGAGGAAATAAAGATCCCAATATTTTGTTATGAGTCACCGGTTCTCTCTTGGTCTGACAGGCACATTTGTTCATCTCTTTATACTTGAGACCGTAACACTCAGTTAAAAACCTAAATAAACCTCAGTTCAACCAGAAGAAAATCTCAGTTAAAACATAAGTAAACCTCGGTTAAAACATAAGTAAACCTCAATTAAACCAAAATAAACCTCAGTTAAACCTTAAGCAAACCTCAATTAAACCAGAAATAAACCTCAGTTAAACCTTAAACAAACCTCAATTAAACCATAAGTTAACCACAGTTAAACCTTCAGTAAACCTCAGTTAAACCTTAAGTAAACCTCAGATAAACCTTAAGTAAATCGCCATCAGCAGGTTGAGAGAAGCTGTCAGCTACACAGTCTCAGGGCTTCCTCATTTGCATACATCAACATTGAAAACTCTTGACAAATTCCATGTAAACACGAAATGATAGTGATGCGCCTGGCGTGTGTGTACAGTGATCACCACCCACCTGCTAATGTACACCAACACCCACTACTGTACTGTACACCAACACCAACTACTGTACTGTACACCAACACCCACTACTGTACTGTACACCAACACCCACTACTGTACTGTACACCAACACCCACTACTGTACACAGCACCCACTACTGTACTGTACACCAACACCCACTACTGTACTGTACACCAACACCTACTACTGTACTGTACACCAACACCCACTACTGTACTGTACACAACACCCTACTGTACTGTACACCAACACCCACTACTGTACTGTACACAACACCCACTACTGTACTGTACACCAACACCCACTACTGTACTGTACACCAACACCCACTACTGTGCTGTACAACACCCCACTACTGTATTGAACACCAACACCCTACTACTGTACTGTACACAACACCCACTACTGTACTGTACACAACACCCTACTGTACTGTACACCAACACCCACTACTGTACTGTGCACAACACCCACTACTGTACTGTACACCAACACCCACTACTGCTGTACACAACACCCCTACTGTACTGTACCAACACCACTACTGTACTGCACAACACCCACTACTGTACTGTACACCAACACCCACTACTGTACTGTACACAACACCACTACTGTACTGTACACACCCACTACTGTACTGTACACAACACCCACTACTGTACTGTACACAACACCCACTACTGCTGTACACCAACACCCACTACTGTACTGTACACCAACACCACTACTGTACTGTACAACACCCACTACTGTACACCAACACCCACTACTGTACTGTACACCAACACCCACTACTGCACCCAACACCCACTACTGTGTACACCAACACCCACTACTGTACTGTACACACCAACACTACTGTACTGTACACAACACCCACTACTGTACTGTACACCAACACCCACTACTGTACTGTACACAACACCCACTGTACTGTACCAACACCACTACTGTACTGTACACAACACCACTACTGTACTGTACACTACCCACTACTGTACTGTACCAACACCCTACTGTACTGTACACAACACCCACTACTGTACTGTACACCAACACCCACTACTGTACTGTACACCAACACCCACTACTGTACTGTACACCCCACACCACTACTGTACTGTACACTAACACCCACTACTGTACTGTACACCAACACCCACTACTGTACTGTACACAACACCCACTACTGTGTACACCAACACCCACTTTGTACTCCTACTGTACTGTACACCAACACCCACTACTGTACTGTACACCTACCACTACTGTACTGTACACCAACACCCACTACTGCACACACCAACACACTACTGTACTGTACACCAACACCCACTACTGTACTGTACACCAACACCCACTACTGTGCTGTACACCAACACCACTACTGTACTGTACACCAACACCACTACTGTACTGTGCACAACACCCACTACTGTACTGTACACCAACACCCACTACTGTACTGTACACCAACACCACTACTGTACTGTACACCAACACCCACTACTGTACTGTACACCAACACCACTACTGTACTGTACCAACACACCACTACTGTACTGTACAGCTTGTTCTCCTGCCGTAAACAATCTGTGTGTGTGTGTGTGTAGGGGGCAGAGTGTCTCTTAGTGTGTGTGTGTGTGGGGGGGCAAGTATCTCTTAGTGTGTGTGTGTGTGGGGTGGGAGGCAAGTGTCTCTTAGTGTGTGTGTGTGTGTGAGGGGGCAGAGTGTCTCTTAGTGTGTGTGTGTGTGGGGGGCAGAGTGTCTCTTAGTGTGTGTGTGTGTGGGGGGCAGAGTGTCTCTTAGTGTGTGTGTGTGGGGGGCAGAGTGTCTCTTAGTGTGTGTGTGGGGGGGCAGAGTGTCTCTGTGTGTGTGGGGGGCAGGTGTCTCTTAGTGTGTGTGTGTGGGGGTGGGAGTGTCTCTTAGTGTGTGTGTCTGTGTGGGGGGGGCAGAGTGTCTCTTAGTGTGTGTGTGTGTGGGGGGCAGAGTGTCTCTTAGTGTGTGTGTGTGGGGGCAGGTGTCTCTTAGTATGTGTGTGTGTGTGGGGGGCAGAGTGTCTCTTAGTGTGTGTGTGTGGAGGGGGCAGAGTGTCTCTTAGTGTGTGTGTGTGTGTGGGGGCCAGAGTGTCTCTTAGTGTGTGTGTGTGTGTGTGGGGGCAGGTGTCTCTTAGTGTGTGTGTGTGGGGGGGCAGAGTGTCTCTTAATGTGTGTGTGTGTGTGTGGTGGGGGCAGAGTGTCTCTTAATGTGTGTGTGTGTGTGGGGGGCTGAGTGTCTCTTCGTGTGTGTGTGTGGGGGCAGAGTGTCTCTTAGTGTGTGTGTGTGTGGGGGGCAGAGTGTCTCTTTGTGTGTGTGTGTGTGGGGGAGCAGGTGTCTCTTGTGTGTGTGTGTGTGGCGGGGGGGCAGAGTGTCTCTTGTGTGTGTGTGTGGTGGGGGTCAGGTGTCTCTTGGTGTGTGTGTGTGAGGGAGCAGAGTGTCTCTTGGTGTGTGTGTGGTGGGGGTCAGAGTGTCTCTTAGTGTGTGTGTGTGTGAGGGAGCAGAGTGTCTCTTGTGTGTGTGTGTGTGTGGCGTGGGGGGCAGAGTGTCTCTTAGTGTGTGTGTGTGTGTGGGGGCAGAGTGTCTCTTAGTGTGTGTGTGTGGCGTGGGGGGCAGAGTGTCTCTTAGTGTGTGGGTGTGTGTGTGTGTGGGGGCAAGTGTCTCTTGGTGTGTGTGGGGGGGTCAGGTGTCTCTTAGTGTGTGTGTGTGGGGGGGCAGGGGGTGTCTCTTAGTGTGTGTGTGTGTGGGGGCAGAGTGTCTCTTAGTGTGTGTGTGTGTGGGGGCAGAGTGTCTCTTTGTGTGTGTGTGTGTGTGGGGGGCAGAGTGTCTCTTAGTGTGTGTGTGTGTGTGTGTGTGTGTGTGTGGGAGGGGGCAGAGTGTCTCTTAGTGTGTGTGCGTGGGGCAGAGTGTCTCTTAGTGTGTGTGTGTGGGGGCAGGTGTCTCTTAGTGTGTGTGTGGGGGCAGAGTGTCTCTTAGTGTGTGTGTGGGGGCAGAGTGTCTCTTGGTGTGTGTGTGGGAGGAGGCAGGGGTCTTTTAGTGTGTGTGTGTGGGGGCAGAGTGTCTCTTAGTGTGTGTGTGTGTGTGTGTGGCGGGGGCCAGAGTGTCTCTTAGTGTGTGTGTGTGGGGGGGCAGAGTGTCTCTTAGTGTGTGTATGTGTGGGGGGCAGAGTGTCTCTCTTAGTGTGTGTGTGTGGGAGGTCAGAGTGTCTCTTAGTGTGTGTGTGGGGGCAGAGTGTGTCTCTTAGTGTGTGTGTGGGGGGCAGAGTGTCTCTTAGTGTGTGTGTGGGGGGGCAGAGTGTCTCTTAGTGTGTGTGTGTGTGTGTGTGTGTGTGTGGGAGGGGGCAGAGTGTCTCTTAGTGTGTGTGTGTGGGGGCAGAGTGTCTCTTAGTGTGTGTGTGTGTGTGTGTGTGTGTGTGTGTGTGTGTGGGAGGGCAGAGTGTCTCTTAGTGTGTGTGTGGGGGGCAGAGTGTCTCTTAGTGTGTGTGTGGGGGGCAGAGTGTCTCTTAGTGTGTGTGTGTGTGTGTGGGAGGGGCAGAGTGTCTCTTAGTGTGTGTGTGTGGGGGGCAGAGTGTCTCTTAGTGTGTGTGTGTGTGTGTGTGGCGGGGGGCAGAGTGTCTCTTAGTGTGTGTGTGTGTGTGTGTGTGTGGGGGGGTCAGGTGTCTCTTAGTGTGTGTGTGTGGCGGGGGTCAAAGTGTCTCTTAGTGTGTGTGTGTGTGTGGGGGGCAGTGTCTCTTATTATGTGTGTGTGTGGGGGCAGAGTGTCTCTTAGTGAGTGTGTGTGTGTGGGGGCAGAGTGTCTCTTAGCGTGTGTGTGTGGGGGGCAGAGTGTCTCTTAGTGTGTGTGTGTGTGGGGGCAAAGTGTCTCTTAGTGTGTGTGTGTGTGTCGGGGGCAGAGTGTCTCTTACTGTGTGTGTGGGGGCAGAGTGTTTCTTGGTGTGTGTGTGTGGGGGCAGAGTGTCTCTTTGTGTGTGTGTGAGGGCAGAGTGTCTCTTGGTGTGTGTGTGTGTGTGTGGGGGCAGAGTGTCTCTTAGTGTGTGTGTGTGTGGGGGGCAGAGTGTCTCTTAGTGTGTGTGGGGGGCAGCGTGTCTCTCTTGGTGTGTGTGTGTGTGGGGGAGGGGGCAGAGTGTCTCTTGGTGTGTGTGTGTGTGTGGGAGGGGCAGAGTGTCTCTTAGTGTGTGTGTGTGGGAGGGAGGGCAGAGTGTCTCTTAGTGTGTGTGTGTGTGGGGGGCAGAGTGTCTCTTAGTGTGTGTGTGTGGGGGCGGGCAGAGTGTCTCTTAGTGTGTGTGTGTAGGGGTGGGGGCAGAGTGTCTCTTACTGTGTGTGTGTGGGGGGCAGAGTGTCTCTTAGTGTGTGTGTGTGTGGGGGGCAAGAGTGTCTCTTACTGTATGTGTGTGGGGGGCAGGTGTCTCTTACTGTAGGTGTGTGTGGGGAGGGGCAGGTGTCTCTTAGTGTGTGTGTGGGGGGCAGAGTGTCTCTTAGTGTGTGTGTGTGGGGGGAGGGGCAGAGTGTCTCTTAGTGTGTGTGTGTGGGGGGCAGAGTGTCTCTTGGGTGTGTGTGTGTGTGTGTGGGGGGGCAGAGTGTCTCTTGTGTGTGTGTGTGGGGGGCAGAATGTCTCTCAGTGTGTGTTTGTGTGTGTGTGTGTGTGTGTGCGGGAGGAAGAGTGTCTCTTATTGTGTGTGTGTGTGTGTGTGTGTGTGTGTGTGTGTGGGGGAGGGGAAGGTGTCTCTTATTGTGTGTGTGTGTGTGGGGGCAGAGTGTCACCTAGTGTGTGTGTGTGGGGGGTAGAGTGTCTCTTAGTGTGTGTATGTGGGGGGGCAGAGTGTCTCTCTTAGTGAGTGTGTGTGTGTGTGTGTGGGGGGCAGAGTGTCTCTTGGTGTGTGTGTGTGTGGGGCGGGGCAGAGTTTCTCTTAGTGTGTTTGTGTGTGTGTAGGGGCAGAGTGTCTCTTAGTTTGTGTGTGTGGGAGGCGGTGTCTCTTAGTGTGTGTGTGTGTGGGAGGGCAGAGTGTCTCTTAGTGTGTGTGTGTGTGTGTGGGGGCAGAGTGTCTCTTAGTGTGTGTGTGTGTGTGTGTGTGTGTGTGGCAGTGTCTCTTACTGTGTGTGTGTGTGGGAGGCAGAGTGTCTCTTAGTGTGTGTGTGTGGGGGGCAGGTGTCTCTTAGTGTGTGTGTGGGGGTGCAGGTGTCTCTTGGTGTGTGTGTGTGTGGGGGGGCAGAGTGTCTCTTAGTGTGTGTGTGTGTGGGGGGGAGGGCAGAGTGTCTCTTACTGTGTGTGTGTGTGTGTGTGTGTGTGTGTGGCAGTGTCTCTTGCTGTGTGTGGGGGCAGAGTGTCTCTTGGTGTGTGTGTGTGTGGGGGGCAGGTGTCTCTTGGTGTGTGTGTGTGTGGGGGCAGAGTGTCTCTTACTGTGTGTGTGTGTGGGGGGCAGTGTCTCTTGGTGTGTGTGTGTGTGTGTGGGGGAGGCAGAGTGTCTCTTACTGTATATGTGTGGGGGAGGGCAGGTGTCTCTTAGTGTGTGTGTGTGTGGGGAGGGCAGAGTGTCTCTTGTGTGTGTGTGTGTGTGTGGGAGGGGCAGAGTGTCTCTTTGTGTGTGTGTGGGGGAGGGGCAGAGTGTCTCTTAGTGTGTGTGTTTGGGGGGCAGGTGTCTCTTAGTGTGTGTGTGTGTGGGGGGGCAGAGTGTCTCTTAGGTGTGTGTGGGGGGGCAGAGTGTCTCTTGGTGTGTGTGTGTGGGGGCAGAGTGTCTCTTGGTGTGTGTGTGTGTGTGTGGGAGGGCAGAGTGTCTAGTGTGTGTGTGTGTGTGTGGGGGCAGAGTGTCTCTTAGTGTGTGTGTGTGTGGGGGGGCAGAGTGTCTCTTACTGTATGTGTGTGTGGGGGGCAGAGTGTCTCTTAGTGTGTGTGTGTGTGGGGGTGGGCAGTGTCTCTTACTGTGTGTGTGTGGGGAGGGCAGAGTGTCTCTTACTGTGTGTGGGGGGGCAGAGTGTCTCTTAGTGTGTGTGGGGGGGGCAGAGTGTCTCTTAGCGTGTGTGTGTGTGTGTGTGTGTATATATATAATAATAATATGGTTTATTGAAAGAGCAGCCAGAAGGCTGAAAATATACAGTTACATATTTGGGGAATGGGTTTCGAATTACAAATAATATACAAGTAACATAAGTGATATAAATATGATATATAAAAACTAGATGGGGAAAAGCTCAAACTACAGTGCATTTCAACATAGTGACAGTGCAAGGAGTAGTGTTTACTGGGAGTGAATACACTGGTCAATTACAAGTTATTGATAATTTTACAATGGTTGGGACTGGGCTGTTCTTATAGCGATCAGTTCGTGCACATATGGGCTGGATGCGGTTGTGGTGTCGAACAGCAATTCTCGGGCTAGGGATCGCAGGTGGTAGTAGGAGCCGGTGTCGAGGATGGTGTAGAAGCTGCCAAATTTGCAGATGAGGTCGTGGTGATGGTCAGTGAGAGTCAAGGGTCAGTGTGTTGAGCGCTTCTTGATATGTGGAGTAGGAAGGGGAGAGAATAATCTTGCATGCCCTCTTTGCACTTTTCTAGGTGTTTACGTTGTGTGGCATTTAGGGAGGAGGACCAGGTGGGGGAGGCATAGGTGAGCTTGGAGTATGAATGTTGTGTAAACACTGAGGAGCTCGGGTGCAGGACTCGAGTGTGAGTGTGTGAGTGTGTGTGTGTGTGTGTGTATGTGTGGGGCAGTGTCTCTCTTAGTGTGTGTGTGGGGGGGCAGGTGTCTCTTAGTGTGTGTGTGGGGGGCAGTGTCTCTTAGTGTGTGTGTGTGTGTGTGTGTGTGTGTGTGTGTGTGTGTGTGTGTGTGTGTGTGTGTGTGTGTGTGTGTGTGTGTGTTTTGTGTGTGTGTGTGTGAGGGGGCAGATTGTCTCTTAGTGTGTGTGTGTGTGTGTGGTGAGGGTGGGGGCAGAGTGTCTCTTTGTGTGTGTGTGGCGTGGGGGTCAGAGTGTCTCGTAGTGTGTGTGTGTGTGTGTGTGTGTGTGTGTGTGTGTGTGTGTGTGTTAAAATAATTAACGGTGTATTGAAAAGTTCTGCAGCCGAAAGCTGAAAATATACATTAGACAAAAATGACTTATTACATACAAAGACCTGGGGTAGGTGGGTCATTTAACAGAAGCTTTCATTTCTAAAAGGAGAAGGAACATGAATTGAACATGCAAATTATTATAGTTTGCAGTTGTTGGCCCAGGCTGGACTCTTGTCCTTCTGTGTGAAGTTATGTAGGGCACGTGGTGTAGTGACTCGTCCGGATGGTGTAGTGTTCATGTAGTGTAGTGGCTCGTCTGTAGGTGTTGATATGACGGACTTCACGTGATCACGGAGACATCGGGTGGTGTGGTGTTCACGTGGTGTAGTGACTCATCCTCGGATGTTGATATGAAGGACCTCACGTGGTCATGGAGACACCATGTGGTGCGGGGTGGTGTCACAGTACCTCACTCTCTGCTAGGTGATATTCTCTTATCTAGTATTCCGGTGAAAAAGCTGAACCACTGTTGTTCCCAGGGTGGACTGATTAACACCGCCTGGTGGGAAGATGGTGGTCGGTTCCCAGGAGTGCTTATCTCACTGGTGGGTCACGGCTCTCGCTGGTACTGTCTCGTGCTGAATTCACTGGCTTAAACACTGTTCAACACTGACCCACTTCTTTTTTAAACTAAATTGTCACTTTTGATGGGATCATGTTGATAGTCAGATGGTGAGGAAGGGTTGAGGAGAGGGACTAGAGGAATGGGTCAGAACATTGCCCAGGCTGCTCCACAGCAGAAGTGAGCGCCTGATAGATCTTTGCCCCGGTGGTAAAGGATGTGTGTGTGTATAATAATAATAATAATAACAACATTAACGGTTTATAAATAGAGTTGCAGCCGGTGGCTGAAAATATACAGACTTACATTTGAATTAGACATAATGATATAATATGCATTGAATACATTTACAGGGCTGTAGAGTACATAAATCAGGAGTTGTTTATTATTTTAACAATAGATGGGATGATGTGTGTGTGTGTGTGTGTGTGTGTGTGTGTGTGTGTGTGTGTGTGTGTGTGTGTGTGTGCTTTGTGCAAGTGCACAGGGTGGTGTAATGCATCTAGTGTGGCAGCATTATGTTAGTGTTAAGGTACAAGCATTGTTTGCTTCCTCTCGCTTTCAGCTACCGCCACTGGCTTGCCCTCATGGCGAACAGGGAAGCAACTTGCATAAGTCTTCTTCCAGTATACAGCCTCTTCACCATCAAGACTCCTGCTGTGTCTCCTCGTGACAACACACGGTAGCTGGGTGCCTTGTGGGCCCAGGCTAGACATGCAGGGATGTAATAGGCCCCTGTCTCATCAACAGAACATATTATATAAATGGGTCAATACATCTGATATTATATTCAGATTCACCACCCTGTAACTTTCCACTGTCTATGAGTAAGACATGAGTTGTACATGTGAACGGTAGCTTCCCAAGAGGGACAAGCCCCTATGTCAGCATCTTTTGCGCGCACCAGCGACTCTCCTTGCTCAGTCACTCAGATCAACTAATATCGAATGGACGTGATCTACGTTTATATTTACATAAACGCTGTCCTCTTTCGTTCACTATATACAATGGAACTTACGGTTGATCTACATTCCGGAATTATAGACATAATCTCTTATAATAAACAAGAGCTTCAATTGGGTCTCGTTACTAAAACCCCAATATTTATTTATGTGAACAACGGTTAATTGGGGATTAACCGACGGATTCATATAAGGTGTATTC
>NW_024720773.1:3057219-3094839 GCF_018991925.1 Homarus americanus | reverse complement strand
GTGGTCGTGGAGTGTGGTGTGAGTGTGGTGCTGTGGTCGTGGAGTGTGGTGTGAGTGTGGTGCTGTGGTCGTGGAGTGTGGTGTGAGTGTGGTGCTGTGGTCATGGAGTGTGGTGTGAGTGTGGTGCTGTGTGTGTTGTATGTGTGTGTGTGTTGTAGGTGTGTGTTGTGTGTGTAGTATGTGTGTGTTTTAAGTGTGTGTGTTGTGTGTGTTGTATGTGTTTGTATTGTATGTGTGTGTTGTATGTGTGTGTTATATTTGTGTGTGTGTATGTTGTCTGTGTGTGTTGGATGTGGTGTGTTTGTTTGTTGTGTGTGTTTGTTGTGTGTGTTGTGTGCGTGTGTGTGTATGTGTGTGTACTGGCGCCAATTCTCTCTTCCATTTTCTTGGCTGGCTTTCTTACTCGTGCTAGTGCCAATTTAGCCGGAAGGGTGAACATAGAGTTCCGAATGAAGGATCTTTTCAAAATAAGACGACTCCAGACAGGAACATAAGTGTCGGCAGCTTCCATTACTGAACTACAGTATGCAAACGACCACACCCTTGTCGCACACACTGAACGCGACCTACAGGAGAACCTGAACACTGATGCAGATGCGTATGCACACTTCGGCCTTGAGGTGAATGTGCATAAGACTCGGATTCTCTTTCAGCCAGCCCCTGGTTAAGCCACACCTCCACCACCCATCCAGCTTTCAGTATTTAGGCTCCCACCTGTTTACCATCGCGGACATCGATGAAGAGATTCAACATCTGATAAGATGTGCATCTCAAGCCTTTGGCAGATTCCATACCCATCTTCAGCTGTAGGGAGCTGAAATTATCTACAAAGTTGCACGTATATCGGATAGTTGTCCTCCCCCACCCTGCATTATGGCAGCGACACTTTGTCACAGACAGGAGGCACTTATAGGCACTTGAGAACTTTCACCAACGTTGTCTACGTTCCATCCTCCGAGTTGGCTGGGAAGACTAAGAGAACAAATGCCAGTATTCTCACTGACACCAACTGTAGGAGCAGTGAGGCTACCATTATCCATGAACAACTACGCTGGCCTGGTTATGTTACCTGCATGGGCGACAGTAGACTGCCAAATCAGCTACAGTACTTTACAGTCACCTAACGAATATTAAATGTAACGCTGGCGGGCAACTGTAAAGATATAAGGATAGTCTTAGGACAAACCTGAAAAAGTGCCAAATTGATCCCCTCACCTGGAGACGATTACGCCACACCGTAACACTTGGAGGAGCACCACACAAGAAAGTGTCAATACTTTCGTTTTGACCCGACTGCATACCAAGGCAGACAAGCGCCAGCGCCGAAAAGTCGCTCCCGCCGTCCCTCCCACACTAGATGTAGCCCTCAACATGTGTAACATCTAAGGACGACTTTGCCGGTCCCATATCGGCCTCTTTAGTCACCTCACAACTTTCCAATGAAGGTGACAGCCCTAATAACGCATATCATTGTATCATAGCTGGATGTTCTTCATGGTCGATTCCGAGTGACCGCAAAGTAGTAGTAGTAGTAGTAGTAGTAGTAGTAGTAGTAGTAGTAGTAGTAGTGTGTGTGTGTGTGTGTGTGTGTACTAATAATAATAATAATAATAAACGGTTTATTAATAGAGTTGCAGCCGGTGGCTGAAAATATACAGACTTACATTTGATTTAGACATAATGATATAATATGCATGGAATACATTTACAGAGCTGTTCAGTACATAAATCAGGAGTTGTTTATTATTTTAACAATAGATTGGATCGTGCTGTTCTTATATCTATCGGTGCGGGCTCTTATGGGCTGAATTTTGTTGTAGTGGCGGACTGCGCGAGTTGGGTGGGGGGCAGGAGGTGGCGATGGCGAGGGTGGTGCAGTAGTCCACGGCCAAACCTTTCCAGTGCTTGGTGGTGGAGGTCACTGAAGGATGGCATTTCCAGGGTGGATAGAGCGTTGGTGTAGCCTGAGTATTCTGCGCCGAGCATGATTCTGCAGGCCCTTTTCTGTACCTTCTCTAGCTGACGTTGTTGGGTGGAGTTGAGAGAAGACGACCAGGCTGGTGACGCATACGTTAGTTTGGGGAGAATAAAGGCGTTGTAGATGGTCCTCAGCTCTGGCGTGGGTGTCCCAAGTGACCTAAGTCTTCGTAGCATGTAGAGACGGTACGAGGCTGCCTTGACTGTGTTATTTACATGGGCCTTCCAGTCAAGTTTGTTGTCTATAGTTACACCCAGGATTTTGGCAGACTGCACCAGCTGGAGAGGATGGGCACCCACTGTGACTGCTGGGGCTTGCACTGGAGTGGTGGCGGTATTGATGTGCATGACTACGGTTTTGGTGTGGTTGATGGTGACCTTGTTCTCCGTAGTCCATGCCTGTAGCCTGTCCAGGGTGCCTTGGAGCGATGAGTAGTCTGGTGCGGTGTTGTCTACTGAAACCCCCACAGTGCAGTCATCCACGTACTTCCACCTGTGAGGAGTGTCCGATAGAGCGTCGTTGATCAGGATGAGGAAGCACAGTGGTCCCATCTTGGTCCCCTGGGGAACACCGCAGGTGAGGTGTTGGAATGTAGAGACCAAGCCCTGATACCTCACTGCTTGGCGACGTCCACTCAAGAAATCAATGAGCCATGAGACCAGGTAGGTGGGCAGCCCTAGTGCAATAGCCTTGTTGATAACAGTGCAGTGATCAACAAGGTCAAAGGCCTTCCTGAAGTCCACAAGGGCAACGGCCAACTGATATCTTGCGTTTCTGCAAGTTTTTGTGCAGAAAATCCAGAAAGCTCACCAAGCAGTGTGATGTAGAGGAGGTCCTCATATTGTCAAATTGCTGTGAATCAATTGACTGATAGATACTGGCAAATGCCGACTCAAAAACAAAGTCCTCACAAAGTAGACTGGGTATGGGGGTAATGGCAACTGGCCTGAGGTCGTTAGGGGACTGTGGGGTGGTGACCTTGGGGATGGGGGTGACAAATGCGGTTTTCCATTCATTAGGGCATTTGCTTTGTCTGAGGGATGCATTAATAATAGAACAGAGGTGGGTGGCAAGTTCGACTGCAAACTCCTTGTATATTTTGATTGGGAGGTCAATTGGGGTCGTGGAGCGCGCGCGCGCGCGCGTGTGTGTGTGTGTGTGTGTGTGTGTGTGTGTATTGTTTGCCTGTGTGTATCTGTTGGTCGTGTAAGTCGTTGTTTAACAGCTGTTGTATCGCTACAACAGGTGAAAGTTGTGGTTTAACAGCTGTTGTGTCGCTACAACAGATGTAAGTTGTTGTTTAACAGCTGTTGTATCGCTACAACAGGTGAAAGTTGTGGTTTAACAGCTGTTGTGTCGCTACAACAGATGTAAGTTGTTGTTTAACAGCTGTTGTATCGCTACAACAGGTGAAAGTTGTGGTTTAACAGCTGTTGTGTCGCTACAACAGGTGTAAGTTGTAAACTGCACCAGTTGGTTAATGTGTCGCAGTGCGGCACAAAGGCGGGCAGCTCCTCCTCCATCTCACTACAGATCGTAATGCACTTCTGATCTTAAGAGTGAGGTGGGCGGCCCCTCCTCCTCCTCCTCCTTACAGCAGATTATAATGCACTCCTTTTCTCACGAGGCCTTGCATGGCTCCGCCCACTCCCACTTACATCACCATATACTCGATCACTGATTGGTTGCTTTACTAAAGTAACGTCGTCATACATCCAATATTTAATTAGTGTCTTTACAACACTTGATTGTCATTAGTCATTTTACTCGAACATGACGTCACTACTTAATCTCTCAGTAGCCATCTGAGTATCAGTAACGTAACAATTAGGAACATCACCAAGAACAGTAACATTAACAGGAAGGAACAATAACATTAGCAGTAAGGAACATCACCAGGAACAATAACATTAACAGGAAGGAACATTACCAGGAACAATAACATTAACAGGAAGGAACATCACCAGGAACAATAACATTAACAGGAAGGAACATTACCAGGAACAACGACATTAACAGCAAGGAACATTACCAGGAACAATAACATTAACAGGAAGGAACATTACCAGGAACAATAACATTAACAGTAAGGAACATTACCAGGAACAATAACATTAGCAGTAAGGAACATCACCAGGAACAATAACATTAACAGGAAGGAACATTACCAGGAACAATAACATTAACAGGAAGGAACATCACCAGGAACAATAACATTAACAGGAAGGAACATTACCAGGAACAACGACATTAACAGCAAGGAACATTACCAGGAACAATAACATTAACAGGAAGGAACATTACCAGGAACAATAACATTAACAGTAAGGAACATTACCAGGAACAATAACATTAACAGCAAGAAACATCACCAGGAACAATAACATTAACAGTAAGGAACATCACCAGGAACAATAACATCAACAGCAAGGAACATCACCAGGAACAATAACATTAACAGTAAGGAACATCACCAGGAACAATAACATTAACAGTAAAGAACATCACCAGGAACAATAACATCAACAGCAAGGAACATCACCAGGAACAATAACATTAACAGTAAGGACCATCACCAGGAACAATAACATTAACAGTAAGGAACATCACCTGGAACAATAACATTAACAGTAAGGAACATCACCAGGAACAATAACATTAACAGTAAGGAACATCACCAGGAACAATAACATTAACAGTAAGGAACATCACCAGGAACAATAACATAACAGTAAGGAACAACAGTAAGGAACATCACCAGGAACAATAACATCAACAGCAAGGAACATCACCAGGAACAATAACATTAAACAGTAAGGAACATCAACAGGAACAATAATATTAACAGTAAGGAACATCACCAGGAACAATAACATCAACAGCAAGGAACATCACCAGGAACAATAACATTAACAGTAAGGAACATCAAGGAACAATAACATTAATAGTAAGGAATATCACAGGAACAATAACATTAACAGTAAGGAACATCACCAGGAACAATAACATTAACAATATGAACATCATAGGAAACATCAACATAACATTAACAGTAAGGAACATCACCAGGAACAATAACATTAACAGTAAGGAACATCACCAGGAACAATAACATTAACAGTAAGGAACATCACCAGGAACAATAACATCAACAGCAAGGAACATCACCAGGAACAATAACATTAACAGTAAGGAACATCACCAGGAACAATAACATTAACAGTAAGGAACATCACCAGGAACAATAACATTAACAGTAAGGAACATCACCAGGAACAATAACATTAACAGTAAGGAACATCACCAGGAACAATAACATTAACAGTAAGGAACATCACCAGGAACAATAACATTAACAGTAAGGAACATCACCAGGAACAATAACATTAACAGTAAGGAACATCACCAGGAACAATAACATTAACAATAAGGAACATCACCAGGAACAATAACATTAACAGTAAGGAACATCACCAGGAACAATAACAATTACCTTTCTTAATTTACTTACTTTATTTCTTTTCTTTATTATTTGATTCTTTTCTTAATCTTTATTTCTTTGTTCTTTTTACTTGTGAGAGAGAGGGGAGGTGAGGATACGAGAGGAAGAGGAGTAACATGTGATAACTGAGACCCTAGGGAACAGGTGATAGGCGTGTAGTCACTCAGGACTCAATGGGAGAAGCTCATAGCATTTCTTCATCATTCTTTGTTTATTGAAAACTTATTATTAGGATTTGTTAATTAAATTTCAAAACAATAGACCCATTCTCCTAGCTAGTTAAACGGGGTCCACGTATCTCACAACAACAGGGAACTTGAGGATTTACCAAATAAATACCGAGTGACCCTTTTGTTATTGTTCATATTATTATTGTTGTCTGCGTTATTATGTTAAATTGTTAGTTTTATTGTTGTTTTTATTCATGTTATTGTTATTCATGTCATTGATATTCTTGTTGTTATGATTATTATGTTATTGCTGTTGTTATTGTTATTCATGTTGCCATTGGCATTCTTCATGATTTTATTGTTATTTGTTGTTATTGTTGTTCATGTTAGTTATTATTGTTCATTTTGTTATTGGTCTTCATATTATTGTTATTGTTGTTATTGCTATTATTGTTCATGTGTTATTGTTGTTATTGATATTGGTGTTCATGTTGTTATTATTGTTCACATTGTTATTGTTATTATTGTTATTATTGTTATTATTGTTATTGTTCATGTTGTTATTGTTATTATTGTTTTTGTTAATGTTGTTCATGTAATGTTGTTTACGTTGTCATTGTTATTGATGTTCATGTTGTTATTGTTGCTGTTATCCATTTTGTTATAGTTCTTCATATTATTATGTTATTGTTGTTCATGATGTTATTGTTTTTCATGTTATTTTTATTGTTATGTTGTTATTTGTGTCCATGTTGTTATTGTTATTGATGTTCATCTTGTTATTGATGTTCATCTTGTTATTGTTGTTCATCCTGTTATTGTTGTTCATCTCGTTACTGTTATTGTTGTTTATATTGTTATTATGCTGTTGCTGTTCATGTCGTTAAATCTGTAATTTGATTCTTTTTTTTGACAGATTGTGAGGTGGACAGTTAGGCGTGTATCTTCGTCATTCTGGTGAGTGTTTTGATTTATGGTGTTATGGTGTTGTGGTGTTATGGTGTTATGGTGTTGTGGTGTTATGGTGTTGTGGTGTTATGGTGTTATGGTATTTTGGTATTGTAGATTTGTAGTACCTTGGCTCCCACCTGTCCACCACTGCAAACATCGATCAAATGACTCAACATCGGATCAGATGTGCATCTCAAGCCTTTGGCAGATTCTGTACCCGTGTCTTCGGCTGTAGGGAGCTGAAATTATCTACACAGTTGTACGTTTATCGAGCAGTGGTCCTCCCCCCACCCTGCTATATGGCAGCGAGACATGGGTCACATACAGGAGGCACCTTAAGGCAGTTAAAAACTTTCACCAACGTTGTCTACGTTCCATCCTCCGAGTTCATTGGGAAGACAAAAGATCAAATGCCAGTATTCTTGCTGACACTAACTGTAGGAGCATCAAGGCTACCATTATCCATGAACAGCTATGCTGGACTGGCCATGTTACCCACATGGACGACAGTTGACTATCAAAGCAGCTACTTTACAGTCACTTAACGAATAGTAAATGTAACGCTGACAGGCAACTGAAAAGGTATAAGGATAGTCTTAAACAAACCTGAAAAGTGCCAACTCGACCCGCTCACCTGGGAGTCAATTACTCCACATCGTAACGCTTGGAGGAGCACCAGACGAGAAGGTGTCAATACTTTCGAATTAGCCCGGCTGCAAACAGAGGCAGACAAGCGCCAACTCCAGAGAGTCCCGGCAGCCGCCCCTCCCGCACTAGATGTAGCCCTCCACACGTGCAATATCTGCGAGCGGCCCCTCCCGTCCCGTATCTGTTTCTCTAGTCACCCCAGAACTCATCAACGAAGGTGATATCCTTAATAACTCATATTATTGTATCATAACTGGATGATCGTCATACTCGAGTCCGAGTGACAGCAAAGTAGTAGGTGTTATGCTGTTGTGGGGTGTGGTGTTGTGGTGTTGTAATTGTTATGGTGTTATGGTTTTGCGGTGTTATGGTGATGTAATTGTTATGGTGTTATGGTGTGATGTTCATGGTGTGGTGTGGTGTTCACGGTGTTATGGTGTAGTGTCATGGTGTTATGGTGTCATAGTGTTATGGTGTTGTGGTGTCATATTGGAATGGTGTTGTGGTGTCATAGTGTTATGGTGTTGTTTCATGGTGTTGTGGTGTCATAGTGTTATGGTGTTATGGTGTTGTGGTGTTATAGTGTTGTGGTTGTCATAGTGTTATGGTGTCATAGTGTTATGGTGTTGTGTTATGGTATTGTGGTGTTATGGTGTTGTGGCCATATTCTGTTTATACCTTATATACCTTTTGTTCCTTGTGTCTGATGACCCCTGAGGAGGCTTCACGCACCCTCTAGACAGGGGTTCAGAACCTCCGAGATAAGATATAAAGGCTTAGCGTAATTATAGTGTTATTTTTTATTTTTTTGTGTTTTATCCTCAATAACCAGGTAGACTCGTTCTTATATCTTAAAATACGAGAAATATTCATTTTACAGACACCTGATGGTTCTTTGACATGCTTCATTAAGCAGAAGCTGAAAAAGTGAATGGCGCTAAATAGATCTGATAGAATATTATTTTTGAGATTTCTAATAATTTCTTTCATCTTAGATTAAGAGAAATATTCATCTTAGGATGCAGTACGTGAGTCTGAGCCTAATGTGTTGACGAACTCCATTAAGTAGAAGAAGCTTAGAAAGTGAATGGCGCTAAACACAGCAGCCACGCTAACAATATTTACAGTGTGGACCTCCGGCCGGACCTAAATCAACACTTATAAAACAAATGTTGTGTTAGTTAAGAGTTTGTGGTGCCCGAGGGTATGCCAGAGTCAGGTAAGGAAACCACAATGACGGTGGACCAAGTTCACGCGGAGTGGATCACAAAGAGCAGAATATACTGTAGACAGCTGGCATATTGAAGAAAAACCTCATGGAGAAAGTTGCCAAGATATTTTTGGTTACCGGCTGGTGACAAGTTGTTTTAGGATAATTCGAGGGTGATAACTCTAGACCTGCGTGTTACCAAACATGGCCAAATAAAACATGGCGTCAAAATAAACAACTATACAATACACTGGCCATCCCATACAAGGACAACATCTCTCTTATATCAACACACAATAGTCGAGCCATCTTCCCTTGGGCCTCACCACACCCCTGGGCCTCATCACACCCCTGGGCCTCACCACACCCCTGGGCCTCACCACACCCCTGGGCCTCACCACACCCTGGGCCTCACCACACCCCTGGGCCTCACCACACCCCTGGGCCTCACCACACCCCTGGGCCTCACCACACCCCTGGGCCTCACCACACCCTCCACCACACCCCTGGGCCTCACACCCCTCTGGCCTCACCACACCCCTGGGCCTCACCACACCCCGGGCCTCACCACACCCCTGGGGCCTCACCACAGGCCCCACCACACCCCTGGGCCTCACCACACCCCTGGGCTCACACACCCCCTGGGCCTCACCACACCCCTGGGCCCCACCACACACCCCTGGGCCTCACCACACCCCTGGGCCTCACCACACCCCTAGGCCTCACCACACCCCTGGGCCTCACCACACCCCTGGTGCCTTACCACACCCCTGGGCCTCACCACCCAACCACAAATAGGTTTATGGTTGACTTGTGTTTCACTATTGTCTATACCGTAATATTTTCTATTCAGTTTGACTTTGAGGAAGAGAAGGGAGAAGGGAGAGAGTAGAGGGAGGGAGAGTAGAGGGAAGAAAGGAGAGAGAAGAGGGAGGGAGATAGTAGAAGGAGGGAGAGTAGAGGGAGGAAGGGAGAGAGGAGAGGGAGGGAGGGAGAAAATAAGTGACACAGAAGAGGCACACACCATACCCTCTACCACACACCATACCCTCTACCACACACCATACCCTCTACCACACACCATACCCTCTACCACACACCATACTCTCTACCACACACCATACCCTCTACCACACACCATACTCTCTACCACACACCATACCCTCTACCACACACCATATTCTCTACCACACACCATACCCTCTACCACACACCATACCCTACACACAAACACCCCTCTACCACACTTTCTACCAAACACCATACCCTCTACCACACACCATACTACCACACATCATACCCCCCACACATCATACCCTACCACACACACCCCACCCTCCACCACACACCCCACCCTCTACCACACACCACCCCCACCACACACCATACCCCCATCACACACCACCCCACCACACACCATGCCCCCCACACACCATACCCCCACCACACACCATACCCCACCACACACCACACCCCACCACCACCACACCCCCACCACACACCATGCCCCCACCACACACCATACACACACCATGCACACATACACACCACACCTCTACACACCATACCCCTACCACACACCATACCACACACCATACCCCACCACACACCATACCCTACCACACACCATACCCCACCACACACCATACCCCACCACACACTCCTACCCCACCACACACCCTACCCTCTACCACACACCCTATCCTCTACCACACACCATACCCTCTACCACACACCATACCCTCTACCACACACCATACCCTCTACCACACACCATACCCTCTACCACACACCACACCCTCTACCACACTACTACTACGCCTCCATCCTCCCCCAATAGCCACACCTTCGCCGCCATTTTATTACCTTAAAATTAAATATCCTAATACATAAGTAGCTATCCTAGCAGTGTTGAGTTAGTTGAGCCGCAGATCTATGTGGCATTCAGTGACTGTTGCCTCATAGTCAACATCTGCAACTGTTGTCAGCTTTGGGGCCGATGCTCTCGTTCCCATGAGGCAGAGCAAAGCCAACCTTAGGGGAGAGAAGGACAGTCGACATCTCATCCAGGCTGTAACATAACTTCTGGGCTGCTGCTTCTGTTCGGATAGCACCTCCGTGAGTCTGGAGTAGAAGCATCTTGCACTTGGTTCCATCCCACCAGAGGTTGTGAACACTAAAGGAGTGAAGCTGCCTTGATCAACGTTCTGAATTCTCTCCTTCTGTGCCCTTATCTTGTCGTTCTCGTTCCTCCTTTGTGCAGCACCACACTACTATTACTACTACTACTTTGATGTCACTCGGAATCAAGTATAACGATCATCCAGCTATGGTACAATGATATGAGTTATTAGGGATGTCAACTAGGTTGGTGAGTTCTGATGTGACTAAAGAGGCCGATACGGGACCGGCAGAGTCGTTCACATTCGTTGCTCGTGTGGAGTGCTACAACTAGTGAGGGAGGGGGCGGTGGCAGCGTCTTTCCGGCGTTGGCGCTTGTTTGCCTCGGTTTGCAGTCGGGCTAACTCAAAAGTATTGACACCTTCTCGTGTGGTGCTCCTCCAAGTGTTACGATGTGGAGTAATCGACTCCCATGTGAGGGGGTCAATTTGGCACTTTTTCAAGTTTGTCTTAAGACTATCCTTATACCTTTTTATTCGCCTGCTAGCGTTGCGTTTACTATTCGTTAGGTGACTGCTTTGGCAGTGTACTGTCGTCCATGCGGGTAACATGGCCTGTCCAACGCAGTTGTTCATAGATAATGGTAGCTTCAATGCTCCTACAGTTGGTGTCAGCAAGAACCCTGGCATATGTTCTCTTGTCTTCCCAGCGAACACGGAGGATGGGATGTAGATTACGTCGGTGAAAGTTTTCAAGTGCCTTGAGGTGCCTTCTGTATGTGACCCATGTCTCACTCCCATATAGCAGGGTGGGAAGGACCACTGCTCGAAATACGTGCACCTTTCAGATAATTTTAGCTCCCTACAGCTGAAGACACGGTTTCTAAGTCTGCCAAAGGCTTGAGATGCACATCTGATTCGATGCTGAATCTCTTCATCGGTGTCCACGGTGGTGGACAGGTGGGAGCCAAGATACCGAAAGTGGGTAACATTAGAGAGAGTAGTACCATTAAACTGGATGGATGTGGAGGTGTGTCTACACCAGGTGCAGGTTGAAAGAGAATCTGAGTCTTACATACATTCACCTCAAGGCCGAAGTGTGTATACACATCTGCGTAGGTGTTCAGAATCTCCTGTAGGTCGTGTTCAATGTGAGCAGCAAGGGTGAGGTCGTCTGCATATTGAAATTCAGTAATGGAACCTGCCAACACCTTTGTTCTTGCCTGGAGGCGTATTAAGTTGAAAAGACCCTTCATCCGGTACTCGATGTCCACCCAGCCAGCTAAATTGGCACTGGCACAAGTATGGAAGGCACCCAAGAAAATGGAAAAGAGAATTGGTGCCAATACATACCCTTGTTTACCCTCCGTTTGGATGGGGAAGAACTCATACAGTGTGCCATTGTGCAGGACACTGCCGTTCATGCCAACGTAGATTTTTTTTTTTTATGGGGATTAGCCCACCCGGGCACAGGTCACTGACCCACATCAGGGCCTGGGGGGCGACAATGTAATAATAATAATAATAATAATAATAATAACAATAATAATAATAATAATAATAATAATAATAATAATAATAATAATAAAGAATTTTGGTGGGCAACCAAAATGGCTGAGGGTCCACCAGAGGACTTCCCTGTTGACCGAGTCGAAGGCCTTGGTTAGGTCGAGGAAAGCCATGTACAAGTCACGACTGTGTTCTCTGCACTTTTCCTGAATCTGGCGGGCAGCAAAGATTATGTCAGTGGTGCCATGTGATGGTTTAAAGCCACATTGAAATTCTGGGAGGAGGTTTTCCGCCTCAGGAAGAAGTCTGTTTAGGAGGACTCGGGCAATAATCTTGCCAGCTACGGACAGTAGTGAGATCCGCGGTAGTTACCACAGTCTGACCAGTCTCCTTTGTTCATATAAATATTGAAGATGGAGGCCTATTTAAGAGCTTGGGGATTTCCTCCTTTTCCCATATATTCTCCAGGAGATATTGGAGACGGCTGGTAAGCAGAGATCCTCTTGCTATATACACCTCGGCTGGGATTCCATCAGGCTCTTAGGCTTTGTTATTTTTCATCTGTTTGATGGCAATAGCTACCTCAGCCAAGGATGGAGGACAGCAGAGATGGATCAGCTATGGATGCTGAGTGACCTGCTGGGTAGTCAGGACACCCACACCGATGTTTCGGTTGAGCGCAGAAGGAGGCCTTCCTCGTCTTTAGTTATGGAGTTACCGTCAGATGAGCCTAGGACGGCTGCGCCACAAGTGATTGGTCCATAAAATGTTTTAGTGGAATTGAAAAATTCGCGCGTCTTGTACTCATCTGCCAATTTTTGTGATTCACGTGCTTTATTTTTAAACCAGTCGTTCTTTAGATTGTGAAGTTCCCGCACGGGAAGCCGCTTTCTTTTTGCGGAAGGTATCAGCTTTGGTCCGAGACTGAGGGATGGTCTGCCAGTTACTTAAAGCAGCACGTTTATCATCGATGAGTACATTGATTACCGGGTCATTTTCATCAAACCAGTCCTGGTGTATTCTTTTGATCTGGCTGAGGGTCTCTCTGCAATGTTTTTGTCATAACAGTGTTGAGAATATTCCATGTTCGAGCTGCTCTCTGAAAGCATGTGCTACCGCTGGATCCTCCAGACGCTTAGTGTTAAAATCTCTCCTGGAGGCTTGCTGCCTTCGCCGTTTTGGGCGATGTGAAGTGAAAGCTTGGCTCTGATGAGCCAATGATCAGTAACGCAGTGGTCTGAGCCACGCATTGTTCGGGTGATAAGGACATCTCGGTGATCTCTTTCTCTGAGAATGATGTAGTCAATGAGATGCTAGTGTTTAGATCGTAGGTGTTGCCACGAACCCTTGAACTTGTCGGCCTGCCTAAACATGGTATTGGTGATAGTGAGGTTGTGTGCAGCACTTGCTGAGGAGGAGTAGGCCGTTGGGATTACACTTGCCTAGTCCATTTCTCCCTGTGATTCCCTGCCAAATGTCAGCATCTCTGTCCTCTCTGGCATTGAAATCACCAAGGAGCACAACCTTATCTTCTCTGGGGATAGAGGTTAACACTCTGTCAAGGTCGGCATAAAAGGCCTCTTTGATGTCATCCTCTGCACTGATGAAGAGGGCAAGACGTGAGTGATTCAGTGGGACTCTGGGCGTCATGAGGTGCTCGTTGATCTTATTAGGCATTTCAGTTAGCCTGTGTAGGCTGCGTGGGCGGATGGCAAAGCCAACTCTATAAATGCGGTTTCTCTCCGTTGCAGGCTTACCCTTTTAGAAAAAGGTATTGCCAGGCCCCCGTTCCGTGAGTCGACACTTATCTGGGAGCCTGGGCTCAGTAATAGTTGCTATGTCGATGTTATACCTAGCCAGCTCTTTTGCCACAACGGCGGATCTTCTTTGAGGACGCTCATTTGTGCCAGTATCCAAAAGGGTCCTGACATTCCATGCAGCGACCATAAGAGGTTGTATAGTTTGTTTTTGTTTTGATCTAGGGTTGTAATTGTGTTTTCGACCGCATAATGATGACCTTAATGGGTGTGGATGTCCGATGAGGTTGGACTCTTTAGGCAGACTATGTTTAGGGCACCTTTTCTAGTCCCCTCCCCATGTAGGGTGAGCAGAGTAGCTCTTTGAAAGGGTTGCTCAGTCATAAAGACAGTACTGGATTGCAGTGCTGTCTAGATTCCAGTGCATAAACGGCCATCTTATCTGTGCCACCCATGTGCAGAGTTGTGACTAGAAACTCCTGGCAGTCATCTCTGCCTGTCCCAGTTGCCACTCGTCTGTCGCCATAGGACTTTTGGGGGGTATAAGGGTTTGATGATCATGAGTATGATGAACTGGATGGTGGCTGCAAGTGAGTTGATTTATGCGGTGAGGCAGAAGTACAAACTACAACCACACATCTTGGCTCTCTCTTTTCCTGATCCAGTGGTGCAAGTGTTGCAACGACTGGGGAAAGGGAGAATTGCAATGGACTGCCGATAGCCCAGTTTGTTGGGTTTCGCCTTAGTAGCTTGTCCATCATGCATTGCCTTTGTCCGCCAGTGTAGTCATTGAGTTCCCATGGTGGTCACCTCTTCCAGCTATACCGCCGTTGGGGTCTTGTTGGAGCTCTGTAAGCATTTCTGCCCGATGCGGGGCTCCACCGCAGGTTTTTCATTTAGGTTTACTCCTGTATCCTTATACCTACCAAAGTTAATCCGCAAGGCAGCTAGGCCGTGGTTGGTAGGCACCAGGACGTGTCTACTTGCTAGTGGGCCCATTCACCGCCCCTCTGGGGCCCACTGCTACTCTGAAATACCCTGTTGGTCTAGTCTGGTCCCACGAGGCACCCAGTTACCGTGTGTTACCACGAGGAGGCACAGCAGGAGTCTTGGTGGTAAAGAGGCTGTGTACCGGCAGGGCAAGACTTATACATGTTGCTTCCCTGTTCACCACGAGGGCTAACCAGCAGTGGTAACTGAAAGCGAGAGGGAGCAAGCAGTGCTTCCACCTGAACACTAACATAATGCTGCCACACTAGATGCAGTATACCACCCTAAGTGTGCACACACACACACACACACACTACTACTTTGCTGTCACTCGGAATCGAGTATGACGATCATCCAGCTATGATAAAATGATATGAATTATTAAGATTGTCACCTTCATTCGTGAGTTTTGAGGTGACTGAATAGGCCGATACGGGACCGGCAGAGTCGTTCACAGAAGTTGCACATGTGGAGGACTACATTTAATGCGGGAGGGGGCGCTGCCAGCGTCTTTCCGGCGTTGGCGCTTGTCTGCCTCGGTATGCAGTCGGGCTAACTTGAAAGTATTGACACCTTCTCGTGTGGTGCTCCTCCAAGCATTACGGTGTGGAGTAATCGTCTCTCAGGTGAGTGGGTCCATTTGGCACTTTTTCAAGTTTTTCTTAAGACTATCCTTATACCTTTTCAGTTGCCCGCCGGCGTTACATTTACTATTAGTTAGGTGACTGTAAAGTAGCTGCTTTGGTTGTCTACTGTCGTCCATGCGGGTAACATGGCCAGTCCAGCGTAGTTTTTTAAGGATAATGGTAGCCTTGATACCCCTACAGTTGGTGTCAGCAAGAATGCTGGCATTTGTTCTCTTGTCTTCCCAGTGAACTCGGTGGATGGAACGTAGACTACGTTGGTGAAAGTTCACACACACAGCCTATCCCTACTCCCTCAACCTATAGTATATAAACACAATGCAACACGAGACATTAAAGTACTATACAGGAATACAGGAACTCGCGTGCATTTTGGGGACCTTTTTCTTAATGTTTGAAATTTATTATTGTCACCTTATTAAAGGATTTTATCTTGGGAGTCTCTTTTTTATCCCGTCGGTTGGCCGCCATCTTGGCCAAAATGACGCCAAATAAAGTAGATAATTTTCTTCCTTAACAGTTGTTGGATTGAGCGAATGTTTTATATAACAAGTACTGTAACTTGGGAAAACAAACAAATTCTTCTCTGAATTTTGTCAGAATAATATGTTTGGGTCAATTATAATTTTTAATGCAGCGCATAAGGTATTGTTATGGTAAACAGGCATCATATTTTAGTTAAAGTATAAACCTCTTTTAAAATATTATTTTTTATTTACAAATCCAGTTTTGGGTTTACGGAATTCCCATTCTGACTGAACTAACAGTACAGTGAGAAATAATGATGGACAATTAATGGGTAGCAATGAGAGACGTCACAATATATATATATATATGTACACACGTTCATTTCTTCAGTAATTTGTGGTTAATGTAAATAATGAGACTAGGACAAGAGAACACTGCTGCCCGGAACACTACGGTAGTGTTGTCTGCATTATTGATTCTTGTCTTACCTACCACTGTGTCTCTCCTCTCTCTCAGTCTGTATGTGTTGGTCTGAAATATGGTCTATCCGTCTGTCTGTTTGCTAACCTGTTCCACATGTGTACCGGCATCTCATGTGTACCAGCACCTCATGTGTACCACGTGGTATACATGACTCAGCAGTATGACACCCAAGTGACCTGAGTCATTATAAGGAGGTCAACTTGTAAGGATTTTAAAACAAACATTATTGTTCGGCTCTCTCTCTCTCTCTCACACACACACACACACACACACTAGTTGTCTATGTGTTTCTAACCAACCACACCCAAACCCACACGCACACCTGCAACCTATTACTACTTTGCTATCACTGGGAATCATGTATGACGATCATCCAGCTGTGATACAATGATATGAGTTATTAGGGATGTCACCTTTATTAGTGAGTTTTTAGGTGACTAAAAAGGCCCACACGGGAGCTGCGTGATCGTCCACAGATGTTGCACGTGTGGAGGGCTACATCTAGTGCGGGAGGGGTGAAGGGAGTGTCTTTCTGATGTTGGCGCTTGTCTTCCTCGGTATGCAATTGAGCTAACTCGAAAGTATTGACACCTTCTCGTGTGGTGTCCTCCAAGCGTTTTGGTGTGGAGTAATAGTCTCCTAGGTGATGGGGTCGATTTGGCACCTTTTCAGGTTTTTCTTAAGACTATCCTTATACCTTTTCAGTTGCCTGCCGGCGTTACGTTTACTATTCGTTAGGTGACTGTAGAGTATAGTAGCTGCTTTGGCAGTCTACTATGGTCCATGCGGGTAACATAGCCGGTCCAGCGTAGTTGTTCATGGAGAAGGGTAGCCTCGATGCTCCTACAGTTGGTGTCAGCAAGGATATTGGCATTTGTTCTCTCGTCTTCCCAGCGAACTTGGAGGATGGAACGTAGACTACGTTGGTGAAAGTTTTCAAGTGCTTTGAGGTGCCTCCTGTATGTGACCCATGTCTCACTGCCATACAGTATAGCAGGGTGGGGAGGACCACTGCTCGATAAATGTGTATCTTGTAGATAATTTCAGCTCCCTACAGCTGAAGACATGGGTATGGAGTCTGCCAAAGGCTTGAGATGCAAATCTGATCCGATGTTGAATCTCTTCATCAATGTTCGCAGTGGAGTACAGGCGGGAGCCTAGATACCGAAAGTGGGTAACACCAGAGAGGGTAGTACCGGCAAGATGGATGGATGGTGAAGGTGTGTCTGAACCAGGGGCAGGTTGAAAGAGGATCTGAGTCTTACGTACATTCACCTCAAGGCCGAAGTGTGCATACGCATCTGCATAGGTGTTCAGGATCTCCTGCAAGTCGCATTCAATGTGAGCAACAAGGGTGAGGTCGTCTGCCAACTGAAGTTCAGTAATGGAAGCTGCCGACACCTGTGTTCTTGCCTGGGGTCGTCATATGTTCAATAGACCCCCTTTACCCGGTACTCGATGTCCAACCCGCCTGCTAAATTGACACTGGCACGAGTAAGGAAGGCAGCCAAGAAAATGGAAAAAAAGAGTAGGTGCCAGTACACACCCTTTTTTTTAACCCCCATTTGGATGGGGAAGAACTCAGACTGGGTGCCATTGTGCAGGACACTGCCGTTCATGCCATCGTTGAGTTGCCTCACATTGGTGATGAATTTTGAGAGGCAGCCAAAACAACTGAGGGTCCACCAGAGGACTTTCCTGTTGACCGAGTCGAAGGCCTTGGTTAAGTCGATGAAAGCCATGTACAGGTCACGACACTGTTCTCTGCACTTTTCCTGTATCTGGAGGGCAGCAAAGATCATGTCAGTGGTGCCACCTGATGGTTCAAAGCCACATCGAGATTCTGGGAGGAGGTTTTCCGCCTCGGGAAGAAGTCTGTTTAGGAGGACTCAGGCAAAAATCTTGCCAGCTATGGAGAGCATTGAGTTCCCTCAGTAGTTGCCACAGTCTGACTGGTCTCCCTTGTTATTATAAATATTGACGATGGCGGCGTCTTTAAGAGCTTGGGGGATTTCCTCCTTTTCCCATATATTATCCAGGAGAGATTGGAGACGGCTGGTAAGCAGAGGTCCTCCTGTTTTATACACCTCGGCTGGGATTCCATCAGGCTCTGAGGCTTTGTTATTTTTCATTTGTTTGTTGGCAGTAGCTACCTCATCCAGGGATGGAGGATAGCTGAGGGTGGGCCAGCTCTGGATGCTGAGGGACCTGCTGGGTAGTCAGGACATCCACATCAGTGTTTTGGTTGAGCAGTGAATGGTAGTGCTCTTTCCAGCGCTGAAGAAGGCCATATCGTCTTTAGTTACGGTGTTACCGTAGGGTGGGCGGAGGGGGCTGCTGAACTGCAAACTTTTGTGTTTCACATGCTTTATTTTTAAACCAGTTATTCTTTACAGTAGATTGTGAAGTTCCCGTTGGGCCACATCTTTCTTCTTCAAGAAGGTATCAGCTTTGGTAAGAGACTGAGGGGTGGTCTGCCAGTCACTTAAAGCAGCACGTTTATCATTGATGAGTACAATGATATCCGGGTCATTTTTATCAAACCAGTCCTGGTGTATTCTTTCGATCCAGCTGAGGGTCTTTCTACAGGTTTTTGTCATGGCATTGTTGAGAATATTCCATTCGGCACTGGGATTTCCGTTGTTCGTTGTCGGGTTTCTTATCATCCCATCTTCGAGCTGCTCTCTGAAAGCATGTGCTACCGCTGGATCGTCGAGACTCTTAGTGTTAAAACCTCTTCTGGAGGCTTGTTGCCTTCGCTATTTTCGGACGATATGAAGTGAGAGCTTGGCCGTGACGAGCCGATGATCAGTGTCGCAGTGATTGGAGCCATGCATGGCTCGAGCCACGCATGGCTCGGGTGATGACATCTCGGCGATCTCTTTCTCTGACAATGATGTAGTCAATGAGATGTCAGTGTTTGGATCGTGGGTGTTGCCACGAACCCTTGAACTTTTCGGCCTGCCTAAACAAGGTATTGGTGATAGTGAGGTTGAGTGTAGCACACTTGCTGAGAAGGAGTAGGCTGTTGGGATTACAATTGCCTAGTCCATTTCTTCTATGGTTCCGTGCCAAATGTCAGCATCTCTGCCAACTCAGGCAGTGAAATCACCAAGGAGTACAACCGTATCTTCTCTGGGGATAGAGGTTAGCATTCTGTAGAGGTCGGCATAAAAGGCCGTCTTGATGTCATCCTCTGAATTCAGTGTTGGGGTGTATGCACTTATGAAAAAAGCATGACGTGAGTGATTCAGCAGGACTCGGAGCGTCATGAGGCGCTTGTTGATCCCAAAAGGTATTTCAGTTAGCCTATGTAGGATGTGTTAGCGTGATGGCAAAGCCAACTCCATAAATGCGGTTTCTCTCCGCAGCTGGCTTACCCTTCCAGAAGAAGGTATAGCCAGACACCCGTTCTGTGAGTTGACCCTCGTCTGGGAGCCGGGACTCACTGATGGCTGCTATGTCGATGTTATGCCTAGCCAGATCTTTTGCCACAAGGGCAGTTCCTTCAGGACGCTCATTTGTGCCTTTATCCAGAAGGGTTTGTTTTTGCTTAGATCTGTGATTTTGATTGTGTTTTCGACCGCATAAGGATGACCTTACTGGGTGCGGTTACCCAGTCACACACACACACACACACATACACACACACATACAGTCACAACCATACCCGGAGGCACACACAGAGCCACAC
Organism: Homarus americanus; assembly: GCF_018991925.1. NCBI lineage: Eukaryota > Metazoa > Arthropoda > Malacostraca > Decapoda > Nephropidae > Homarus > Homarus americanus. The sequence goes on along the minus strand of NW_024720773.1, from coordinate 3,074,715 downwards.
CCACAGCCTTAGCCACACCCACAGCCTTAGCCACACCCACAGCCTTAGCCACACCCACAGCCTTAGCCACACCCACAGCCACAGCCTTAGCTACACCCACAGCCACACCCACACATCCAGACACACATCCAGACACACACCCACACCCAGAGCCACACCCACAGTGCCACTGGTGTCAACGTGACCTTTATATCGTCAGGCAAACTCCTGTGAATATTGTTCTGTCCTCTTTAATACTCTCTCTCTCTCTCTCTCTCTACATTAATAATAACCTGATCTAACCTATATTATGAAATCAAATTACTAGTCGTCTGTGGTCAGGTGGAGCTGGTCGGTGGTGGAGCTGGTCGTCAGGTGGTGGAGCTGGTCGTCAGTGGTGGAGCTGGTCGTCAGGTGGTGGAGTGGCGTCAGGTGGTGGAGCTGGTCCAGGGGTGGTGGTCGTTAGGTGGTGGAGCTGGCTCGTCAGGTGGTGGAGCTGGCTGTCAGGTGGTGGAGCTGGGTCGTCAAGTGGGTGGAGCTGGTCGTCAAGTGGTAGAGCTGGTCGTCAAGGGTAGAGAGCTGGCGTCAGGTGGGGAGCTGGTCGTCAGGTGGTGGAGCTGGTCGTCAGGTGGTGGAGCTGGTCGTCAGGTGGTGGAGCTGGTCGTCAGGTGGTGGAGCTGGTCGTCAGGTGGTGGAGCTGGCCGTCAGGTGGTGGAGCTGTCGTCAGGTGGTGGAGCTGGTCGTCAGGTGGTGGAGCTGGTCGTCAGGTGGTGGGAGCTGGGTCAGGTGGTGGAGCTGGTCGTCAGGTGGTGGAGCTGGCGTCAGGTGGTGGAGCTGGTCGTCAGGTGGTGGAGCTGGTCAGTGGGTGGGAGTCGTCAGGTGGTGGAGCTGGTCGTCAGGTGGAGCTGGTCGTCAGGTGGTAGAGAGCTGGTCAGGGTGGTGGAGCTGGTCGTCAAGTGGAAGATCAATATGTGTGTTAGGAAACTTTAGTCAAGGTGAGAAAGGACACTGGGCAGGTGTGTGAGGGGCAGGAGGTGAGGGCAGGTGGAGGGCAGTGTGTGTGAGGGGCAGGGTGTGGAGGGCAGGTGTGTGGAGGGCAGGTGTGTGAGGTGTGTGAGGGCAGGAGTGTGAGGGCTGGTGTGTGAGGGCTGGTGTGTGAGGGCAGGTGTGTGAGGGTAGGTGTGTGAGGGCAGGTGTGTGAGGGCAGGCGTGTGAGGGCTGGTGTGTGAGGGATGTTGTGTGAGGGCAGGTGTGTGAGGACAGTAGTAGCTGTAGTTGTGGTTGTATATGTAGCTGTAGTTGTAGTTTTAGCTGTAGTTATAGATGTAGCTTTAATCGTATTTGTTGCTGTAGCTGTATGTATTAGCCCCTGTCTCATAGAGTAGTACTTATATAATTATGGGTTAATACATTTGCGTTGTATAATTATATTACGCCTTGTAATTTTTCCTGAACTGTGAGGTGCATGTTCAGATCACGTGATGGTGTATTTTCCCCTAGTAAGTAGCATATTAAAGATGATTAGGTCAACCATAAGAAGCCAGCCCTCTCGCTCAGTTATCACTCAACACTCGCAAAGCATAGATGTGGACTCACAAGATTCCCAAATAAGCTTGCCGTCTATTCTTCCAGCCCTCACAGCTTCAGTGATATTACGGTGTTCTCCTTGTAGAAGTGTACATACTTTATTTTATTATAAATACATGGAGAAAATACCTTTTGGGTTTTGACAACTTAACCCACAAACTTGACAACTCCCCAAACTAGTTATATGTATCTGTAGCTGTTTTTGTAGATGTAGCCATTGTTGTAATTCTAGTTGTAGCTGTAGTTGTATGTGTAATTGTAGCTGTAGTTGTAGATGGAGCTGTATATGTAGTTTTAGATGTAGCTGTAGTTGTAGCTGTAGTCATAGCTGTAACCTGTTGCAGTTTTTGTAGCTGTAGTTATAGATCTAGCTTTTGTTGTAGTTTTAGATGTAGTTGTATGTATAGCTGTAGTTGTTGTAGTTGTATGTATAGCTGTAGTTGTTGTAGCTGTAGTTGTTTCTGTGGCTTTAGTTATAGCAAGTGATCGTGGGCCCATCGTGCTCGGTGGCGAGTCCGGTGGTACAGTTTACCGAGGTTGCTATAATCATGGTCGTGGTTGTTATAATCATGGTCGTGGTTGTTATAATCATGGTCGTGGGTGTTATAATCATGGTCGTGGTTGTTGTAATCATGGTCGTGGTTGTTATAATCATAGTCGTGGTTGTTATAATCATAGTCGTGGTTGTTATAATCATGGTCGGTGTTATAATCATAGTCGTGGTTGTTATAATCATGGTCGTTGTTATAATCAGTCGGTTGTTATAATCACAGTCGTGTTGTTGAGTCATAGTCGTGGTTGGTTTAATCATAGTCGGTTATATAATCATGGTCGTTATGTTCATAATCATAGTCGTGGTTGTTATAACCGTGGTTGCTATAATCATGGTCGTGGTTATAATCATGGTCGTGGTTGTTATAATCATAGTCGGTTGTTATTAATTATAGGTGGTTGTTATAATCATGGTCGTGGTTGTTATAATCATGGTCGTGGTTGTATAATCATTGTCGTAGTTATGATCACAATCGTGTTATAATCATAGTCGTGTTGTTATAATCATGGTCGTTATAATCATAGTCGTGGTTGTTTTTATATCCTTGGTCGGTTGTTACAATTATTGTGGTTGTTATAATCATGGTCGTGGTTGTTACAATCATAGTCGTGGTTGTTATAATCATGGTCGTGGTTATAATCATGGTCGTAGTTGTTATAATCATGGTCGTGGGTGTTATAATCATAGTCGCGGTTGTTATAATCATGGTCGTTGCTGTTATAATCATGGTCGTGGTTGTTATAATCATGGTCGTGGTTGTTATAATCATAGTCGTGGTTGTTGTATTCATGGTCGTGGTTGTTATGATCATGGTCGTGGTTGTTATAATCATGGTCGTGGTTGTTATAATCATGGTCGTGGTCGTGATACTTACAGTATCTAATATACTATAAGAAGGAATAGAATAATGGTTAGAATAAGTAATTCAAGAAATATTCGCCATAAGGAGAGGTTAAAATCATAAAAAAAATATTATGAATCACCGATGATCATTCCGAGATAAATTATATTATGAAGAGATGTGAACTTGATTCTGATTATATTAGTCACCATCTGCTTAAGTCATCACCTGTGTTAAGTCATCATAGTCATCATCTACGTTAGTCAGTTTTAGGCCTATCTTACATGACTGACCGACCATCGATGTTCTTTCTGCGCGAGGGTGTTAGTTTTCAATGTGTCTTATTATTTACGCTGGTGGATCTAAGACCTCCTACCCTCACTGACGCAGCTATGGTCAATTTGGTGTTATTCTTGTTCATAAATGCCTTCTAATCTGTCTCAAGTCTATCCGTCCTGTCTATTGCCATCTCAACTGTCTGTTCGTCGGCGTGGTGTTTGAATGTAAGCCCGTCTGTACTCTTTGTGTCGTCAAATCCGTCTGTCTTTTCCTGTGTTGGCGTGTGTCTGCCTGTTTGTCTAATGTGAACCAGTCAGTCAGCTGTCTGTCTGTCATGTTAGTTGCCATATTGTCTATTTGTGCATGTATGAATCTGTCTATTTTTGTCAACCTCCTGTCTGTTTCACTGTCTATATTCACCCTGTGTCTATTGTAGTCATCTTCTCCATGCATTCCTGTTATTATCTTTTTATCTCTTCTCCTTTTCCATGTACAGTCACCCACAGGAATAAGTATACACTGTAGCTGGAAGGTCGTCTGGTAACGTTGAAACTGCGCATCCAGACGCATGATGAAACTCAGCTACCCACCCCACCTGTTATCTCTAACTATTTTCTGTTTACCCTGCTTTATTCTTCTATTTACTCATCTTCCTTCCTTTACTAATCCAAACAACATTAAAAAAAATGTAGGCTAAGAAAAAAATGGGGGGAGGAGGAGGGTGCCGTACGATAACTGCATTCGCAATCGTGGGCTGACAGCGTACAGCGAATGAGGGTGCGCCAAGTCTGTAGACTTGTATCGTTTTCCAGCGTAAATAAAATTGTTAACTAATGCCTTCCTAAAGAAACCATTGACATGGGTCCAGGTTTGTTCCACTCTACGAATTTTTTGCGATTTTTCCACCAAGTTTGATGAAAAACAATTGTGCTGTTTCGGCTGCCCAGAACAGACACACACACACACACATGCCTAATCCTATAGTATATTAGATTGAAGCTGTAGTCTTAGTTGTAGTTGCAGCTGTAGCTGTTGTTGTAGCTGTAGTTTTAGATGTAGTATATGTTGTAGATTTGGTTGTAGCTGTAGTTGTAGCATTATCTGTAACTGTAGTTGTATCTAGTTGTAGCTGTAGCTATAGTTGTAGTTGTACGTGTAGCTGTAGCTGTAGCTGTTTTGGCGCTGTAGTTTTAGATGTAGCTGTAGTTATAGCTGTAGCTGTGCTTGTAGCTGTAGTTTTAGATGTATCTGTAGTTGTAGCTGTAGGGCGTGGATACTGAACAGGAAACATCGGGTAAGCATTAGTGGCACTGAATCCGTCTGGGGTAACGTCATTAGTGGAATACCCCAAGGCTCAACGCTTTGACCATTACTATTTATTATATACATAAACGACATAGATATAGGCGTAGACAGCAACATAAGTAAATTTGTTGTCGAAAATAAAATAGGGCGTGTAATTAAATCTGACGAAGACTGCAAAACTACTGGAAGATCTAAACAAATTTTTCGCATGGTTTGATAATAGCAGATGAAAATTAATGTAGACGGTTGTGTAGTACTTAGTCTCGGATATATAAACAGAGAAAACAGATGCTAGATGAACAACGATGTTATAGAGAAATCCGAAAGATTTACGAGTAATGATAAGTAGGAATCTTTAACCAAGACAACAATGTGTATTTGCTCGAACCAAGGCTAACAAAGTACTTGGGTTCATACAAAGGAGGGTTAATTACAAGACTAGCGAGGTTATCCTAAAACTATATCTTGCGCTTGTGAGACCTCACTTGGATTATGCATTTCAGTTGTGGTCACCGTACTTCAGAATGGATACTGTAACAATGTCATAAGTTTCCCGCCACTTGAAAGTTCCCGCCAATTTTAAGCCAATAGTATGAAGGCCTTAGGACTGTATTCGACCAATGAGAAAGCCTATGAGGCGTGACGTCATGAAAGTTTTGGTCCCTTGTGGGCCCACCCAGAGTCTGCGTTTGGTAAGAGTTAAGTGTGGTTGTGTCCTGGATGTCACCTCCTCATACGGCGGCTATAACGTGAGTACCTATTTAGGTTTGATCCGTTTCCCGAAATGTATTGTGAATAATGGACCCCTTGGTTAGGCAAGCTAGGAATTTCGGTTTATTGTTTTGAGGTGTAACTGTTCAATTTGAGTAACGTCGTTAATAAACGAAGAACCATTATGATTAGTTCTCAATTTCTTTGTGTTGACTAAAACATTGTCATGCATGTCTTTGGTATTATGCAGTAGTGCGGTGAGTCCTGTGCACGATAACTATCCTATATTTCCCCTCTGTGAAGTGTGTGTGTGTAGGAGGGCCAACTGTAAGCATAACCACAAACCGTTAGTCCTGTACTCCCCCTCCCGTCACACCCTCCTCACACGTAAACAATTACCTTCCTCTCCACTTCTCACAAGTATAAGTAAAAGAAAGAGTAAGAGAAAGAAGAATATATAAATAAATAAGTAAATAAACATAAAGAATAAAAAGGCAATAAAAAAGTAAGTTGTTACAAAATTTTACATTCAATATAGGGACATATAATCCTATATTTGTTACAATACGTCTTAATCTGCACCCCCTCGAGAGGCGTGGAGTGAGGGGCGATATAATAGAGGTGTATAAATGGAAGTCAGGGCTAAACAAAGGTGATATAACAAAGGTACTCAAACTACCCAAACAGGAGCGAACTCGTAGCAAAGGTTTTAAATTAGACAAATTTAGATTTAGGCGCGAGGTAGGTAACACTGGTTTGGAAATAGAGTAGTGGATGAATGGAACAAGTTATCAAACATCATCATTAACTCGAATACGCTGGATAGCTTCAAACATAGGTTGGGTGGATATATGAGCGATAGGGGTTGGGTGTAATTAGGACTGCCCAGTATGGGCCAGTAAGCCCGCTGCTGTTATGATGTTCTTATGTTCTTTACGTGTATCTGTACTTGTACTTGTAGATATAGCTGTAGCTCCAGTTGTATCTGAATAGTGGAACTTGTAGATATATCTGTAGCTGTAGTTGTAGCTACAGTTGTAGCTGTAGTTGTAGCTGTAGTTGTAACTGTAGCTGTAGTTATAACTGTAGCTGTAACTATAGATGTAGCTGTAGCTATATTTGTGGCTATAGATGTAGCTGTAGTCATAGCTATAGTTGTAGCTATAGTTGTAGTTGTACCTGTACTTGTAGCTGTACCTCTTGTTGTAGCTGTACCTGTAGTTTTAGCTGTCGTTGTAGCCGCATTTGTAGCAGTAGTTATAGTTATAGCTGTACTTGTAGTTGTAGTTGTATCTGTAGCTGTTGCTGTACTTGTAGTTGTTGCTGTAGTTTCAGCTGTAATTGTAACAGTATTTGTAGCTGTTGTTGTTGTATTTGTAACTAGAACTAGTCGTAACTATAGCTGTAGTTGTAGTTATACTTTTAGCTGTAGTTTTAGCTGTAGTTCTAACTGTACTTGTAGCTGTAGTTGTTTTTTATAAAATGGCTGTAGTTGTAGCTTTAGTTGTAGTTGTAACTATAGCTGTAGTTGTAGATGTACAATGTACATGTAGTTGTAGCTGTAACTGTACTTGTAGTTTTAGCTGAACTTTAGCTGTAATTGGAGCTGTAGCTGTAGTTGTAACTTCACTTGTAGTTGTGACTAGCTGTATTTATAGCGAGAGCTGTAGTTATTGTTAATATAGTTGTAGTTGTAGTTGTTAATATAGTTGTAGTTGTAGCTGTAATTGTAGTTGTTAATATAGTTGTAGCTGTAATTGTAGCTGTTAATATAGTTGTAGTTCTAACTGTAATTGTAGTTGTTAATATAGTTGTAGTTGTTAATATAGTTGTAGTTGTAGCTGTAATTGTAGTTGTTAATATAGTTGTAGTTGTAGCTGTAATTGTAGTTGTTAATATAGTTGTAGTTGTAGCTGTAATTGTAGTTGTTAATATAGTTGTAGTTGTAGCTGTAATTGTAGTTGTTAATATAGTTGTAGTTGTAGCTGTAATTGTAGTTGTTAATATAGTTGTAGTTGTAGCTGTAATTGTAGTTGTTAATATAGTTGTAGTTGTAGCTGTAATTGTAGTTGTAGTTGTAGCTGTAATTGTAGTTGTTAATATAGTTGTAGTTGTAGCTGTAGTTGTGGCGGTAGCTGTAGTTGTAGCGGTAGCTGTAATTGTAGTTGTGGTTTTAGCTGTAGTTGTAGCTGTAGTTACGATTGTAGTTGTAGCTTTGGTTGCAGCTGTACTTGAAGTTGCAGCTATAACTGTAATTGTAGCTCTAGATATAGTTGTAACTATAATTGTAGCTCTAGATATAGTTGTAGTTTTAGCTATAAATGTAGCTGTAGTTGTAGCTGTAGTTGTGGCTCTGATTGTAGCGTAGTTGTAGCTGTGTTTGTAGCTGTATATATAGTTATATTTGTAATTGTAGCTGTTGCTGTAGCCGTAGCTTTAGTTGTAGCTGTGTTTGTAGCTCTAGATATAGTTACAGGTGTAGCTGTAACTGTAATTGTAGCCCTAGATATAGTTGTAGTTGTAGATGAAGCTCGTCATAACAACTGGTGTGTGTTTATGGTTGTAATCTCTTCACTGTTGTAGTTGCATCTTGTTTTCTTTCCTTACAACTATCACTGACATAACAGGTCAACCTCACCTGTTCAGTGTGGCTATAATGTTGTGTGGAAAATTGTCAGTAAACGGACACGATATATAATATAATGGAAGCCGCTCGAAATCGAGGATGGCCGGCCCAAGGGCCACCTAGGTGTGTATTTGTTTAAGGTGTAGAAGCTGTCGCCAACACAACAACCACACCCCAAGTTAAAGAGCTGCAGTGTTAAGGAATAGTCCGAGAAGACCGGACAACTGCACTGGCTAACCATTACCCCGGAATACGATCTGCACATCGATTAACATCCAGATCCCCACTTAATGTCTGGTAGACAGGGAGGCAAATGGCGTAAAGAAACTTACCCATAGTTTCACCCTGCCCGAGTACCGAACTCGGGTCCGCTCGCTTGCCAGGTGAAGATGCTGACCATTACACCACGGACACGAATAACACAAAACACACACTACTGTGTGTCCCTCGTTCACGTTGTATTGACCGCTTCATCTTGTTCTTTATCTTTTAACACAGAGAGGAGAATAAAGGTTGAGACGATCACATCACTGTTAGACTTACATCACTGTCAGACTTACATCACTGTCAGACTTACATCACTGTTAGACTTACATCACTGTCAGACTTACATCACTGTTAGACTTACATCACTGTTAGACTTACATCACTGTCAGACTCACATCACTGTTAGACTTACATCACTGTTAGACTTACATCACTGTTAGACTTACATCACTGTCAGACTTGCATCACTGTCAGACTTACATCACTGTTAGACTTACATCAATGTCAGACTTACATCACTGTTAGACTTACATCACTGTTAGACTTACATCACTGTCAGACTTACATCACTGTTAGACTTACATCACTGTCAGACTTACATCACTGTTAGACTTACATCACTGTCAGACTTACATCACTGTCAGACTTACATCACTGTCAGACTTACATCACTGTTAGACTTACATCACTGTTAGACTTACATCACTGTCAGACTTACATCACTGTTAGACTTACATCACTGTCAGACTTGCATCACTGTCAGACTTACATCACTATTAGACTTGCATCACTATTAGACTTACATCACTGTTAGACTTACATCACTGTTAGACTTTACATCACTGTTAGACTTACCTCACTGTCAGACTTACCTCACTGTCAGACTTACATCACTGTTAGACTTACATCACTGTCAGACTTACATCACTGTTAGACTTACATCACTGTCCGACTTACATCACTGTCAGACTTACATCACTGTCAGACTTACATCACTATTAGACTTGCATCACTATTAGACTTACATCACTGTTAGACTTACATCACTGTTAGACTTACATCACTATTAGACTTACATCACTGTTAGACTTACATCACTGTTAGACTTTACATCACTGTTAGACTTACATCACTGTTAGACTTTACATCACTGTTAGACTTACCTCACTGTCAGACTTACATCACTGTTAGACTTACATCACTGTTAGACTTACATCACTATTAGACTTACATCACTGTTAGACTTGACTTACATCACTGTTAGACTTACATCACTGTTAGACTTCACCTTACATCACTAGTCAGACTTACATCACTATTAGACTTACATCACTGTTAGACTTACATCACTGTAGACTTACATCACTATTAGACTTACATCACACTTACATCATTAGTTAGACTTACATCACTGAATTACATCACTGTTAGACTTACATCACTATTAGACTTACATCACTGTCAGACTTACATCACTATTAGACTTAATCACTATTAGACTTACATCACTGTTAGACTTTACATCACTGTTAGACTTACATCACTTAGACTTACATCACTATTACAGTAGACTTACATCACTGTTAGACTTACATCACTGTTAGACTTTCATCACTATTAGTCTTACATCACTGTTAGACTTACATCACTGTTAGACTTACATCACTGTTAGACTTACATCACTGTTAGACTTACAACACTATTAGTCTTACATCACTGTTAGACTTACATCACTCTTAGACTTACATCACTGTTAGACTTACATCACTGTTAGTCTTTACATCACTGTTAGACTTACCTCACTGTCAGACTTACATCACTATTAGACTTACATCACTGTTAGACTTACATCACTGTTAGACTTACATCACTGTTAGACTTACATCACTGTTAGACTTACATCACTGTTAAACTTACATCACTGTTAGACTTACATCACTATTAGACTTACATCACTGTTAGACTTACATCACTATTAGACTTACATCACTGTTAGACTTACATCACTATTAGACTTACATCACTGTTAGACTTACATCACTGTTAGACTTACATCACTATTAGACTTACATCACTGTCAGACTTACATCACTATTAGACTTACATCACTGTTAGACTTACATCACTATTAGACTTACATCACTATTAGACTTACATCACTGTTAGACTTACATCAATATTAGACTTACATCACTGTTAGACTTACATCACTGTTAGACTTACATCACTATTAGACTTACATCACTGTTAGAATTACATCACTGTTAGACTTACATCACTATTAGACTTACATCACTGTCAGACTTACATCAATATTAGACTTAATCACTATTAGACTTACATCACTGTTAGACTTTACATCACTGTTAGACTTACATCACTGTTAGACTTACATCACTATTACAGTAGACTTACATCACTGTTAGACTTACATCACTGTTAGACTTTCATCACTATTAGTCTTACATCACTGTTAGACTTACATCACTGTTAGACTTACATCACTGTTAGACTTACATCACTGTTAGACTTACATCACTGTTAGACTTACATCACATCACTGTTCAGACTTAGACTTACATCACTGTTAGACTTACATCACTGTTAGACTTACATCACTTAGACTTACATCACTGTTAGACTTACATCACTGTTAGACTTACATCACTGTTAGACTTACATCACTGTTAGACTTACATCACTGTTAGACTTACATCACTGTTAGACTTACATCACTATTAGACTTACATCACTGTTAGACTTACATCACTGTTAGACTTACATCACACTATTAGACTTACATCACTGTTAGACTTACATCACTATTAGACTTACATCACTGTTAGACTTACATCACTGTTAGACTTACATCACTATTAGACTTACATCACTGTCAGACTTACATCACTATTAGACTTACATCACTGTTAGACTTACATCATTAGACTTACATCACTATTAGACTTACATCACTATTAGACTTACATCACTGTTAGACTTTCACTATTAGACTTACATCACTGTTAGACTTACATCACATCATCACTATTAGACTTACATCACTGTTAGTTAGACTAGACTTACATCACTGTTAGAGAGTCTTACATCACTGTTAGACTTACATCACTCTTAGACTTACATCACTGTTAGACTTACATCACTGTTAGTCTTTACATCACTGTTAGACTTACCTCACTGTCAGACTTACATCACTAGACTTACATCACTGTTAGACTTTACATCACTGTTAGACTTACATCACTGTTAGACTTACATCACTGTTAGACTTACATCACTGTTAAACTTACATCACTGTTAGACTTACATCACTATTAGACTTACATCACTGTTAGACTTACATCACTATTAGACTTACATCACTGTTAGACTTACATCACTATTAGACTTACATCACTGTTAGACTTACATCACTGTTAGACTTACATCACTATTAGACTTACATCACTGTCAGACTTACATCACTATTAGACTTACATCACTGTTAGACTTACATCACTGTTAGACTTACATCACTATTAGACTTACATCACTATTAGACTTACATCACTGTTAGACTTACATCAATATTAGACTTACATCACTGTTAGACTTACATCACTGTTAGACTTACATCACTATTAGACTTACATCACTGTTAGACTTACATCACTGTTAGACTTTACATCACTGTTAGACTTTCCTCACTGTCAGACTTACATCACTATTTGACTTACATCACTGTTAGACTTACATCACTATTAGACTTACATCACTATTAGACTTGCATCACTATTAGACTTACATCACTGTTAGACTTGCATCACTATTAGACTTGCATCACTGTTAGACCTACATCACTGTCAGACTTATATCACTGTTAGACTTACATCACTGTTAGACTTTACATCACTGTTAGACTTACCTCACTGTCAGACTTATCATCTACATCACTTAGACTTACATCATCTTACATCACTGTCAGACTTACATCACTGTTAGACTTACATCACTGTCAGACTTACATCACTATTAGACTTTCAAGACTTACATCATTGTTCAGACTTACATCACTGTCAGACTTACATCACTATTAGACTTACATCACTATTAGACTTACATCACTATTAGACTTACATCACTATTAGACTTACATCACTGTTAGACTTACATCACTGTTAGACTTACATCACTGTTAGACTTACATCACTGTTAAACTTACATCACTGTTAGACTTACATCACTATTAGACTTACATCACTATTAGACTTACATCACTGTTAGACTTACATCACTGTCAGACTTACATCACTGTTAGACTTACATCACTGTCAGACTTACATCACTGTTAGACTTACATCACTATTAGACTTACATCACTATTAGACTTACATCACTATTAGACTTACATCACTGTTAGACTTACATCACTATTAGACTTACATCACTATTAGACTTACATTACTATTAGACTTACATCACTATTAGACTTACATCACTATTAGACTTACATCACTGTTAGACTTACATCACTGTCAGACTTACATCACTGTTAGACTTACATCACTTTTAGACTTACATCACTATTAGATTTACATCACTATTAGACTTACATCACTGTTAGACTTACATCACTGTTAGACTTACATCACTATTAGACTTACATCACTATTAGACTTACATCGCTATTAGACTTACATCACTATTAGACTTACATCACTATTAGACTTACATCACTGTTAGACTTACATCACTGTTAGACTTTACATCACTGTTAGACTTTCCCACCTGTCATACTTACATCACTATTAGACTTACATCACTATTAGACTTACATCACTGTTAGACCTACATCACTGTTAGACTTTCCTCACTGTCAGACTTACATCACTATTAGACTTACATCACTGTTAGACTTACATCACTGTTAGACATATATCAGTGTTAGACTTACATCATTGTTAGAATTTACATCACTGTTAGACTTACCTCACTGTTAGACTTACATCACTGTTAGACTTACATCACTGTTAGACTTGCATCACTGTTAGACATATATCAGTGTTAGACTTACATCACTGTTAGACCTACATCACTGTCATAGTTGCATCACTATTAGACTTACATCACTGTTAGACTTATATCACTGTCAGACTCACATCACTGTTAGACTCACATCACTATTAGACTTATCAGTTTTAGACTTATATAACTCTTAGACTTATATCACTGTTAGAATTATATCACTGTTCCTTAATTCACTGTCAGATTTCCATCAGTGTCAGTCTTACATCACTGTCAGACTTACGCCATTGCCAGACTTCATCACTGTTAGATTTGTATCACTGTCCTTTACATAACAGACAGATTTACGTCACTGTTAGACTTATGTCACTGTTAGACTTACATCACTGTTCCTTACAGAACTGTTAGACTTACATCACTGTCAGACTTATATCACTGTTCCTTACATCTATGTTCATTATATCACTGTTAGACTAACATCACTGTTAGACTTGCATAAATGATCCTTACATCACTGTCAGACTTGCATCACTGTTATAGTTACATTAATGTTCCTTACATCACTGTTAGTCTAACATCACTGATACACTTACATCACTGGTAGACTTCCATCATACTCAGACTTACATCACTGTCAGTTTTATATCACTGTTAGATTATGTATCAATGTTATACTTACATCATTGTTAAACTTATATCACTGTCAGGCTTACACCACTTTTCCTTACTATGCTGTTACTTATATCACTGTTAGACTTAAATCACTGTCAGACTTATATCACTGTTAGACTTAAATCACTGTTAGACTTATATCACTGGTGGACTTACATTACTGTTAGACTTACATCACTGTTAGACTTATATCACTGTTAGACTTAAATCACTGTTAGATTAAAATCACTGTTAGACTTATATCACTGTTAGACTTATATCACTGTTAGACTTATATCGCTGTTATATTATATCACTGTTAGACTTACATCACTGTTAGATTTATATCACTGTTAGACTTAAATCACTATTAAAGTCACATCACTGTTAGACTTATATCACTGTTACACTTACATCACTGTTACACTTACATCACACTCAGAGTTACATCACTGTTAGACTTATATCACTGTTAGACTTATATCACTGCTAGACTTAAATCACTGTTAAAGTTACATCACTGTTAGTCTTATATCACCATTAGACTTATATCACTTTTAGACTTACATCACTCTTCTTTACATTACTGTTACTTACATCCCTGTTAGATTTACATCAATGTTAGACTTACATCACTGTTAGCTTACATCACTATTAGACCTATATCACTGTTAGACCTATATCACTGTTAGACTTATATCACTGTTAGACTTACATCACTCTCAGACTTATATCACTGTCAGACTTATATCACTATCAGACTTATATCACTGTTTGACTTGTATCATTGTTGGACTTAAATCACTGTTAGACTTACGTCACTATCGGTTTTATATCACTGTCAGACTTATATCACTGTCAGACTTACATCACTGCCAGACTTCATCATTGTTAGACTTTTATCACTGTACCTTACATAACAGACATATTTACATCACTGTTAGATTTACGTCACTGCTAGACTTATATCACTGCTCCTTGCATCACTGTCAGACATATATCACTGTTCCTTACATCAATATTCCATACATCGCTGTTAGACTTACATTAATGTTCCTTACATCACTGTTAGACTAACATCGCTGTTAGACTTACATCACTGCTCCTTGCATCACTGTCAGACTTACATCACTGGTAGATTTATATGACTGTTAGGCTTACATCACTGTTAGATTTACATCACTGTTCCTTACATCACCGTCAGACTTATATTACTGTTCCTTACATCACTGTTCATTACATCACCGTCAGACTTATATCACTGTTCCTTATATCACAGTCAGACTTATATCACTGTTCCTCACACCACTGTTAAACTTATATCACTGTTAGACTTGCATCACTGTTCCTTACATCACCGTCAGACTTATATCACTGTTCCTCACATCACTGTCAGACTTATTTCACTGTTCCTTACATCACTGTCAGACTTATATCACTGTTAGACTTGCATCACTGTTCCTTACATCACCGTCAGACTTATATCACTGTTCCATCACTGTCAGACTTATATCACTGTTCCTTACATCACAGTCAGACTTATATCACTGTTCCTCACATCACTGTCAGACTTATTTCACTGTTCCTTACATCACTGTCAGACTTATTTCACTGTTCCTTACATCACTGTGAGACTTGCATCACTGTCAGACTTACATCACTGTTCCTTACATCACTCTTCCTTACATCAGTGTAAAATTTGTATCACTGTTAAACTTATATCACTGTTAGACTTATATTACTGGTCCATTCATCACCGTCAGACTTACATCTCTGTGAGTCTTATACCACTGTTCCTTTCATCACTCAGACTTACATCACTTTTAGACATATATCACTGTTCCTAATCACTATTAGACTTCCATCACTGTCAGCCTTACATCACTGTCAGACTTATATCACTGGCATACTTATATCACTGTTAGACTTATATCATTGTTCCTTACATCACAGTCAGACTTACATAACTGTTTCTTATATCACTGTTACATTTACATCACTGTCAGACTTATATCACTGTTCCTAACATCACTGTTAGACTTACATCACTATCAAACTTACATCACTGTTTCTTACATCATTTACATTTACATCACTGTCAGGCTTACATCTCTGTCAGACATATATTGCTGTTCCTTACATCATTGTTAGACTTACATCACTGTTAGACTTACATCACAGTTCCTTACATCATTGTCAGACTTATATCACTGTCAGACTTATGTCACTGTTAACCTTATATCACTGTCAGACTTACATCACTGTTAGACTTAAATCACTGTTCCTTACATCATTGTTATAATTGTATCACTGTTAGCCTTATATCACTGTTCCTTACATCACTGTTAGACTTATATCACAATTCCTTACATCACTGTCAGACTTATATCACTGTATCATACATCACTGTCAGACTTATATCACTGTTCCTTACGTCACTGTCAAATTCATATCACTGTTCCTTCCATCACTGTCAGACTTATAGCACAGTTCCTTACATCACTGTCAGACTTATATCACTGTTCCTTACATCACTGTTAGACTTGTATCACTGTCCCTTACATCATTGCCTAGACTATTATCATTTTTAGATTTATATCACCATCAGACTTATATCACTGTTACTTATATTACTGTTTGTACATCACTGTTAGAGTTACATCAGTTTCAGACTTACATCACTGTTAGACTTACATTACAGTTAGTGTTATATCACTGTTAGCATTACTTCACAGTTAGAATAACATCACTGTTATACTTACAAAAGATTCAGACTTAGATCACTGTTAGACTCACATCACTGTCAGACTTACATCACTGTTAGACTTACATCACTGCTAGCGTTACATCTGTGTTAGACATACATCACTGTTAGACTTACATCAGTTTTCGATTTACATCACTGTTAGACTTACATTACTGTTAGACTTGCATCAGTGTCACACTCACATCAGTATTAAACTTGCATCACTGTCAGACGTACATCACTGTTAGACTTACATCACTGTCATACTTACATTACTGGTAGATTTACATTACTGTTAAACTTATATCACGGCCAGACATACATCACTGCCAGACATACAGCACTACCAGACATACATCACTGCTAGACATACTTCACTGCCAGACATACATCACTGAAAGACATACTTCACTGCCAAACATACTTCACTGTCAGACATACAACACTGCCAGACATACATCACTGTCAGACATACAAATCCTGCCAGACATACAAATCCTGCCAGACATACATCACTACCAGATGTACGACAACACCCAGTAAGGCGTGACGTCAGTTGAAAATCAATAAAGATGTTTTTGTCGTTACTTCACTTCTGCTGAGTTATGCAGGAGTTCACTGCCTTACTGGTATATTTGTTGCTTTTTATTATTTTTTATTGTTTTTGTATACTGTTGTGCTTAGTTTTATTTAGGTTGTAGTTTCGTTCAGGTTTTTGTTGTTGTTTTTGTTCTGTTTTTGTTTGATGTTGTGTGGAGGCTAGTGCATTGTGTTGTTGTTATTGTGTGGAAGCTAGTGTAGTGTGTTGTTGTTGTTGTGTGGAGGCTAGTGTAGTGTGTTGTTGTTGTTGTGTGGAGGCTAGTGTATTGTGTTGTTGTTGTTGTGTGGAGGCTAGTGTAGTGTGTTGTTGTTGTGTAGGGGCTAGTGTA
>NW_024720773.1:2988598-3057119 GCF_018991925.1 Homarus americanus | reverse complement strand
ACAGGTGTGCTTCCGTTTCGGTTACACGTATTGCTTACCTCTTACCTTCTACCTCTTACCTTCTACCTCTTACCTTCTACCTCTTATTCTACCTCTTACCTTCTGCCTCTTACCTTCCTCTCTTACCTTCTACCTCTTACCTTCTGCCTCTTACCTTCTACCTCTTACCTCTACCTCTACCTACCTCTTACCTTCTACCTCTTACCTTCTACCTCTTACCTTCTGCCTCTTACCTTCTACCTCTTACCTTCTACCTCTTACCTTCTACCTCCTACCTTCTACCTCTTACCTTCTGCACTCTTGTTTCTGCACTCTTGCATTTCTGCCTCTTACCTTCTGCCTCTTGCCTTCTCTTCCCTTATTCTGCCTCTTGCATTCTCTTGCATTACCATCTTGTGCTTGCCTCTTGCATCTTGCATTCTGCCTCTTGCATTCTGCACTCTTTTATTCTGCTCTTGCATCCTACCTCCATATCCTACCTCCTGCCTTCTGCCTCTTACATTCTACCTCTTACATTTCTACCTCTCTGTCTCCCTCTTACCTTCTACCTCTTACCTTCTACCTCTTACCTTCTACCTCTTACCTTCTACCTCTTACCTTCTACCTCTTACCTTCTACCTCTTACCTTCTCGTCTTACCTTCTGCCTCTTTACCTTCTACCTCTTACCTTACCTCTTACCTTCTGCCTCTTGCCTTCTGCCTCTTGCACTACACTCTTGCACCTTCTGCCTCTTGCATTCTGCACTCCTGCATTGCACACTCTTGCATTGCCCTCTTGCACTCTGTGCCTTCTGTGCACTCTGCATTCACTCGCATTCTGCATCTTGCATTCTTATCTTCCCCATTCTGCATCCTGCATTTCACGCATCATCTTGCTGTATCTTGACTCTGCATCTTATTCTGCTCTTTCCTCTACCCCTCATTACCTTTTTACATCTCTTACCTTCTACCTCTTACCTTCTACCTCCTTACCTTCTGTCTCTTACCTTCACCTCTTACCTTCTACCTCTTACCTTCTGTCTCTTACCTTCTACCTCTCTTACCTTCTGTCTCTTACCTTCTACCTCTTACCTTCTACCTCTTACCTTCTACCTCTTTCCTTCTACACTCTTACCTTCTACCTCTTACCTTCTGTCTCTTACCTTCTACCTCTTACCTTCTGCCTCTCTTACCTTCTACGTCTTTCCTTCTGCCTCTTGCCTTCTCCTCTTACCTTCTGCCTCTTACCTTCTCCCTCTTACCTTCTGCCTCTTCTCTTGCCTTCATGTCTTGTCTTCTGCCTCTTACACCTGCCTCTTGCATTCTGCCTCTTTCATTCTGCACTCTTACCTGCTTCTTCTGCTCTTGCCCTGCCTCTTTATTCGCCTCTTTTATTCACTCTTTCCTTCTACCTCTTACCTTCTACCTCTTGCCTACCTCTTGCCTTCTACCTCTTACCTTCTGTCCTCTTTATTCTACCTCTCTTACCTTCTACCCCTCTTACCCCTTCTACGTCTTTTCCTTCTACCTCTTACCTTCTGCTTCTTTTTATTCTGCCTCCTGCAACTTCTACCTCTTACCTTCTGCTTACATCACACCTCTTGCAGCTTCTGCCTCTTACCTCTTGTATTTCTGCCTCTTGCATTCTGCCTCTTTTATTCTGCTCTTGCATTCTGTCTTGCATTCTGATCTCTTGCTTATGTCTTGCATTCCTTCCTATCGTTTACCCTCTTGCATTCTGCATCTTCGCATTCGCATGCGCATTGTATGTCGCGCATTCTTCTTGATTTCTGCTCTGACCTTCTTCTCTTGCATTCTACTTATCTTCGCATTCTTATCTTGCATTGTCTTACCTTCTGCACTCTTGCATTCTGCACTCTTGCATTCTGCACTCTTATTCTGCCTCTTACCTTCTACCTCTTACCTTCTGTCTCTTATTCTGTCTCTTACCTTCTACCTCTTACTTCTACCTCTTACCTTCTGTCTCTTACCTTCTACCTCTTACCTTCTGTCTCTTACCTTCATCTCTTACCTTCACCTCTTTATCTGTCTCCTTACCTTCTACCTCTTACCTTACCTCTCTTCTACCTCTTACCTTCTACCTCCCACCTTCTACCTCTTACCTTCTGCCTCTTACCTTCTGTCTCTTACTTCTACCTCTTACCTTCTGTCTCTCTTACCTTCTCTTACCTTCTGCCTCTTACATTCTGTCTCTTCTACCTCTCACCTTCTGCCTCTTACCTTCTGCCTCTTATTACCTCTTACCTTCTGCACTCTTGTCTCTTATTCTGCCTCTTGCCTTCTGTCTTATCTTGCCTTCATTCTGCCCTATTATGCTTGTATCTTGCATTCGCAATCTCTCTTATTCTGCCTCTTGCCTTCTACCTCTTATTCTGCCTCCTTACCTTCTACCTCTTGCCTTCTACCTCTTACCTTCTGCCTCTTCACTTTGTCTTTATTACCTCTTACCTTCTGTCTCTTACCTTCTACCTCTTACCTTCTACCTCTTACCTTCTACCTCTTACCTTCTGTCTCTTACCTTCTACCTCTTACCTTCACCTCTTACCTTCTACCTCTTACCTTCTGTCTCTTACCTTCTGTCTTTTACCTTCTCTCTTACCTTCTGTCTCTTACCTTCATCTTTACCTTCTACCTCTTACCTTCTGTCTTTTGCCTTCTCTTACATTCTCTTCTGCCTCTTACACTGTCTCTTGCCTCTTGCATTCTGCCTCTTACCCTTCTGCCTCTTGTTATGTCCATTCTGCTCTTGCCTTTCTTATATGTCTTATATCTTGTATTTCTTGATTCGCCATTCCTCTTCCTTATTCTGCCTCTTCCCTTATTCTGCACTCTTACCTTCTGCCTCTTACCTTCTACCTCTTATTCTGTCTCTTACCTTCTACCTCTTACCTTCTGTCTCTTACCTCTTACCTTCTACCTCTTACCTTCTACCTCTTACCTTCTGTCTCTTACCTTCTCCTACCTCTTACCTTCTACCTCTTACCTTCTACCTCTTACCTTCTACCTCTTACCTTCTGTCTCTTACCTTCTACCTCTTTTACCTTCTACCTCTTACTACCTCTTACCTTCTGTCTCTTCTACACTCTTGCCTCTTACATTACATTACTTGTCTCTTCTTTTACTGTCTCTTACCTTCTACCTCTTTTATTCTGTCTCTTCTTATTCTGCCTCTTACCCTTCTTATATCTTGTATTCACCTCTTGCATTCTGCCTCTTGCACTTCTGCACTCTTGTATTCTGCCTCTTTATCATTCTGACCTCTTACCCTTCTGCCTCTTATTCTACCTCTTACCTTCTACCTCTTACCTTCTGCCTCTTACCTTCTGTCTCTTACCTTCTACCTCTCTTACCTTCTGTCTCTTACCTTTGTCTTTACCTTCTACCTCTTACCTTCTGTCTCTTACCTTTGTCTTTTTCCTTCTACCTCTTACCTTCTACCTCTTACCTTCTACCTCTTCTACCTCTTACCTTCTGTCTCTTCTGCCTCTTTATATTTCTGCTTACCTTCTACCTCTTACATTCTGTCTCTTCTGTCTTTTGCTTCTGCCTCTTGTAATGTTTTGCACTTCTACCTCTTGCCTTCTGCCTCTTTGCCTCTTGCCTGCCTCTTTATCTTGTCTTTACCTCTTGCCTTCTGCATTTGCATTCTGCCTTGCATTCTGCATCTTGCTTATTCTACCTCTTGCATTATTCTGTCTTACTATTCATAATCTTTTACCTTCCTCTACCCTTATTTCTGTCTTTTTATTCTACCTCTTACCTTCTACCTCACCTTCTACCTCCTTCTCTCTTCTACCTCTTACCTTCTGCCTCTTACCTTCTGCCTCTTACCTTCACCATCTTACCTTCTACCTCTTACCTTCTGTCTCTTATTCTGCTCTTTTACCTTCTACCTTCTGTCTTTTACCTTCTACCTCTTACTTCTGCCTCTTACCTTCTACCTCTTGCCTTCTGCCTCTTGCCTTCTCCTCTTGCCTCTTATTCTGCATATCATCTTCTGCCTCTTGCATCCTACCTCTTGCCTTCTGCATCTTGTCTTTATATCTTGTTATACATCTTGCCCTATTTCCTCCTGTCTCCTACTTATTCTGCCTTTACCTCTTATTCTCTTTATCTTATATTTTCACTCTTACCTCCTGCCTTCTCTTCCCCTACTATCTTACTCTTCTGCTCTTACCCTTCTGCCTCACCCTTCTACCTCTTACCTATCTTGCTTACATCTTTTATTCTGCCTCTTACCTTCTGCCTCTTACATTTCTGTCTTACCTTCTACCTCTTTTCTACCTCTTATTCTGTCTCTTACCCCTTCACTCTTACCTTCCTACTCTTTATTCTGTCTCATATGTCCTTATTCTCTTGCCTTCTGCCTCTTGCATTGTCTTCTTCTTCTGCCTCTTTTATTCTGCCATCTTCTTATTCTGTCATTTTGTCCTCTTTTTATTCCTGTCTCTTACATTCTGCATCTTGCATTCTGCATCTTGCTTCTGCCTCTTGCATTCTGCATCTTGCCTTATCTACCTCTTGCACTTCTGTCTTGCATTCTACCTCTCCTTCTGCCTCTTATCTTCACCTCTTACCTTCTGCCTCTCCTCTACCTCTTTATTCTACCTCTTTCCACTTCTACCTCTTACCGTCTACCTCTTACCCTTCTGTCTCTTACCTTCTACCTCTCCTTCTGTCTCTTACCTTCTACCTCTTACCTTCTACCTCTTTTGCATTTACTGTCTCTTACCTTCTACTTACCCCTTTACCTCTTACCTTCTGTCTCTTATTCTACCTCTTGCCTCTTTACTTCTCCCTTCTTATTGTCTTACCTTCTTGCCCTTCTGCCTCTTCTACCTCTTACCTTCTGTATTTATCTTCTTATTATATCTTTTACCTCTTATTCTGCCTCTTACATTCTTGTCTCTCACCTTCTGTCTCTTACCTTCTACCTCTTACCTTCTACCTCTTACCTTCTACCTCTTACCTTCTGTCTCTTACCTTCTACCTCTTACCTTCTACCTCTTACCTTCTACCTCTTACCTTCTACCTCTTACCTTCTACCTCTTACCTTCTGCCTCTTACCTTCTACCTCTTACCTTCTACCTCTTACCTTCTACCTCTTACCTTCTACCTCTTACCTTCTACCTCTTACCTTCTACCTCTTACCTTCTGTCTCTTACCTTCTACCTCTTACCTTCTACCTCTTACCTTCTACCTCTTACCTTCTACCTCTTGCCTTCTACCTCTTACCTTCTGTCTCCTACCTCTTACCTTTTACCTACCTCCCTACCTCACCCTTCTACCTCCTACCTCTTACCTTTTACCCTCTACCTCTTACCTTCTACCTCTTACCTTCTGTCTCCTACCTCTTACCTTTTACCCTCTACCTCTTACCTTCTACCTCTTACCTTCTACCTCCTACCTCTTACCTTTTACCCTCTACCTCTTGCCTTCTACCTCTTACCTTCTGTCTCCTACCTCTTACCTTTTACCCTCTACCTCTTACCTTCTACCTCTTGCCTTCTACCTCCTACCTCTTACCTTCTACCTTCTACATCCTACCGTCTACCTTGTATCTTCTACCTTACTAGCTGTTTCCACCTTGTAAGTTGAAGTAAGGAAGTGCATCTGGCTGTTAAGCTTTACTGGTGGCCACTACTGAATAATCCTCCTCTTTCAGCAGTGCTTCAACACCCTGGCCCATTAATCAGACAAACGTTCTGAAATATTAGCTTTGGTTAACTGACCAGAATCATGAAGACAATCCCTTGCTACCTCCAGCTGGCAGTTGAACATAACATTTCATATAATAACCCTGTGATTATATGAAACTATTCTATAAATCGTGTAATCAGGGATCAAAGTAACACCAACTTGTATTACCCCCTTTTTAATACAGTAGCACTATTTACGAAAGATAGGAAAGTGGACGGAAATGTTGTGCTCATTTGGTCCTAAAAAGTGCTGAGCCAAAACAATAGATGGCGTTTGTGTGCAGTTCGTGTCGTCTGCGAAGACTATAGATTTTTTATGTCACGTGACCGCGAAATTCATTTACTGTCAAAACGGCAGCAAGAGGACACCCGTGCGTGTTATGCCGCATAACAATGAAAGATCATCCCCAATTTGTATACTATTCATTCTCAAAGGATAAAGAAAGGTAGGAGCACAGTTTTGAATTATATACATACGATATGACAGGTTTATTTATCATTATATTTACAAACAATGTGAAAACTCCCTGTAGGCAAAGTAGAATCTGATTTTTAAATATTATTTACAGGTACCTGTAATGGTCACAAGTACTGGGGCTTGAGTAACTTAAAGAAAAGAGCCCAGAAAATAGAAGCAAAAACACCAGATTATGCAGCCATCATTTTTCCCAAGGCAATTACACTGCAGGGAAGGCTTTGAAAAAATGCTTGTCCAGATATTTACCTGAGCTTGTATTATAACATGTACAGTATATCAAATATTGCAAATAAATATGTTTGCATATGTATATGTCTATAGACTTTATTTCATGATCCACATTTATATATTTATATATTTTTGTGGAAAATAAACTATTTACGTATGTCCTTCACCCCCAAAATACTGACTGTTACTTTTGACCCTAAATAAAACAATGTAATACTTAATTTTCTAAAACATAGAAAATGAGTTGTCGTTCAGTTGACTTAAATGATTACCTGAAATAGGGTATTTATATGACTCACACATAAAATATGTAAAAATATGTTCCAAACATAACTAAAAATTAAAGGGAGTAACAATTCTTCCAGTAATTTATTATAACATAGCAAGATGAACTACTAATTTATGCATTTTATGTGTATTATATGGAGAAAATATATAATTAGTTATACTGTATTAACATATCTTAAGCATATTTCATATGAAAAATTGACAAGTTAGCAACGTTAAATTATGATGATCCGTATAGTGATGCGCCAGCTCAATAGATGGCACTGTCGTGGATTTAGATCATACATCTTTTTTAATGGTAGGGATAGTAGCTTTCCTATCTTTCGTATATAGTCTTTGCCAGAATGTCAACAACAGTACATCTTTCACAATTAGACTATTAACTTCTTTATATAAGTACATAATATTATATGATTACAAAATAATAGGAAATACATAAACCCAATATAATTCACATCCAATACAAGATTAACTAAATATTACAAAGTACATACACTTTACCTATCTCCTCCTTCCTTTCATAGAAAACTTCTCTTGCAACGGAGACTGATACAAAATTAATATAGTACACATCTTAATATTATGCAAAAACACAGACATATGTAACACATGTCTGATGGCATCCGGGTCAACCAGAACTGTGCCCCTCCCTTGATCTCTGCTGCCTACTCTGGGCTGCTCTAAGCCTGCACAGATGTGTCCCCGGATGAGCGTTTAACAGGAGCCCGCGACCACCTTCAGTGCCGTGTGTCCATGAAGCTGGTCTTGGTGTGGCTCACTGCTTTTGCTACAGCATCTTGGCTGCAAGCGTACTAGTACTTTGGTTTACCAGGATGAGTGGGGAGTGGGACAACCCGTTCTGTTTAAAACTCTATAACTCTATCAAACATAAAAAATCAACCAAAGAACAAAATTAAGTCTGACATAAAATCCACCAACAACCACACGAATGAATGTCAAAGGAAACTGCAAGCAATGAAAGGGAAGAAAACCGACGTAGTTGGGCTCAGAGCTGGAAGTCTAAGATAGGACCAATGTGAGGAGCAGCAGGTGAGATGGTGGAGTCACTGAGCAGTAGAAAACTGAAACTGAACTAGAGCATGCTGCACATCCAATTTTTTCGGAATCACTCACAAGCCACGGGTAAGCCTTTTTCTTATCTTCCCACATCTCAGCAGTCCAAATTTCAGGCCATGCAGACTTAATTATATGTTGTCCTGGCAGTGTCACTTCACTGGAATATGACACACCACTAGAAGTAGTAGCTTGTGAAATTACTTTTCCGCACTCAATATCACTTGTGGAATCACTTGCTCAAGTCGCCCTTTCTTCTGTGTGTTCTATTACTTTATTTTTGTGAAAAATGATTGTATGGATGCTTGTTTACGTTTTTCACAATTTTTTTGAGGGTACAACGTTTGATTAAATAAAGATTTTTGAAAATTTGGGGTAAACCACCAAAGCCTACATCACTCCCATTGAGCTTCAGTTCTCAGAACGCCACTATGTAATTTCACCAGTTCTGTCAACATATACAACGGTACAATAATAGTCTTCTAGACTTCCACCAGTGTCAAGACAAGTGCGTGCATTTTCTAGGTGACTTGGTGAGAAACTAAACTGGCATTCCGACTCAGCACTGCAGGTCTGCAGCAGCGTCAGCACATTGCGCTGAACAATGCTGAGTATGCCAGAGTTTTCGGAATGCACATTATTTTAAATATTTACAAATATTTCTGCTGCTTATTAAGAGAATATATAAAACAGACAAACTAATATAGGAATCAAACTATTTTTAAATTTTTACCAGATTTAAGGTATTTGGCAAACGAGAACACTAATGTCCAAGTGAGGGGAGAGGCCGCCGGCCTGTAGGAAATGGGAGGGAGCTGCTATTATTTTTGTGAGTTTTTTATAATTAAGTAATGCGACGATGCAGCAAAATCACAATGCCTCAAAGTTTATAGGCTAGCTCTTACCTCAGCTGAAGCAAAGAAACAGTTAATGATTCTTTCTCCTCTTTCTTTTAGGGGTGGAAATAAAAAAAATCTTTACATTAGAGAATTGTATGTTTGGATTTATTTGAGATAGTGAGGGAACGCCGTTCCCCCTCCCAAACAAAGTAAGGGAACGCCGTTCCCACGCGTTCCCACAGCACTATACCACTGTTTAAAATTTAGGTTAGGTTAGGTTAGGTTTTTACACATGGTGACATAGGCTTGAATGCCTTTGATACATGTTATGATATTTTTATATATAAACCTAACTTAACCTAGCCTAACATATCAACAATCGGTAATTTGGCCTACCTGGTGCTAACATTAGGAAGATAGCTAACTTGGGATGCCCGACATTGGACTCTACACTGTTTGTATAACTGCACTTAGCACATTACGTTTAGAACTACTATCTACGTGGCTTTTCAATCAATGTAAACTTGTTTGACGATTTACAGAACATCTATCTAAATATTTATTTCGTACCGTACAGTACATTCCCCTGTTCATTCATTCACTCATAACATTTACCCATTCATGAGTTACGAGGTGAAAGATGAAAGGAGGAGGAAGTGTCGTTTCAACACATGTGGTCTTTAGCGCGTATTTATAGTTTCATAAATACTGTGCACTAGTCATTAACATTTTTAAGAGAGATATACCTAAGAAACAAGAATGAGTAGGACGAGATGGGGGAAACAGAGGAGGAGGAGGAGGAAGCCAGGCAGTAGGTGGCGCTGTTCACCCAGCCAGACCCAGGGGCTAGGCAGGCGGCCTGGCGACGTCAGACGTCAGTGTGGGCGTGACTCTTGTGTTGTGTGGACGTATTCGCTCGCGCTCCTTCACTCTTTCCCTACACCAGGATTAACATACAGTGTAGTATCGTCGCCTCCACTGTCTCAACCCTACTTTGTGAGTGTTAGATTAACTAGTTAACTTTGTCTGTTAGAGTAAGTTAGTTAACGTGAGTGTCGCATCAGCTTGTTACCTCTGTGAGTGTATTGGAATATTTATATTATACTATATTAAGAGGTAATAACTTCTCTGTGTTGATCTCTGATAATATCCACATTTGGGGAAACAGAATTTAGCTTGTGAATCTCTGGTAATAAAAATATCATTAAGAAAACACGAACAATGAATTTTACGTAGGTGGTGGAGGTTGTCTGAAAATTTTGATCATTTTCATGTTCTCATTGTCGCGAAAACTATCGCGATATATGTACATTCGGGGTCAAAAGTGTTGAGCTCTTAGCAATATCTGGCATCTACTTCTGTGTTATACATATATGATTGGGATATGCTAATAACACTACTTGTCATCACATATTATGCCTGAACCACAGAATGGAATAAAAGTCTCCTTAATACCTAAGATCTTCGGGTACTTACATGCCAAATACTGTCAAGCGTTCAAGACTTTTGACCCCGACTGTACATACAACTAAATATTTATTGATTAGAACTTTAAGTAGTATGTAACCTAATAATCCTCGTTATTCAGAGAAGCTAATAAACTAAGTGTTTAAATATTCCGCGAAATCACTAGGGAGAAAGAAAACGTAATTAGCAGGAAGAGAAAATTTTTCTTTAAACTACGATTTGCTTAAATACCGAATTTAATAGAAAAAACTACTTCGTAATGAAATAATAAGTTTACCAAATTAATATAAACATTTATAATTTATATTTTATGAGATAATTCAAATAAGGCCTAAGACATTTTCCTGCGAATTCAGATGAGGACTAACCCTCGGGCGAGAAAGACTGTTAACCACAAGAGACTATACGTTCTAATAACTTCTGTCAACAAAGAATAATTCCATTTAATTTTATATTATTGTACATATCAACAATGAATGGAAGCATGAATGTCCAAACATCTAAAAAATCCATCATGGCATAAACTCGACACCAGCCTCGTGGTCCAGAGAGTCCCGGATTTTTATCCATCTAAAAGATAATAAAACCCATATACTATATATATTTTTATATTTCAGAGTATGGTTATAGACTATCTAAATCTGACTGTGTATTGTCACTGGTGTTAGTATGCAGTACAATTCAGTCGTGGGCAATGTTTTGGCCAAATCATCTATGGTGGCGTAAAGATCACTGGAGTTATAACATGTACTGTATTATTGAGGCGGCATACAGCAACATCGGTCATTCATAACTGTTAGTAACACCAGGATATGCCATTGAATTAATGCATAGACTACTCCCATTATAATTATTAAACAACAATCATGTGTAATATATCGGAGTTTTGATTGTGTAACCGTGGTAAGTTTATTACCTGCAATTGAATATGGTCTTGTGTTTTTACTTCGTATATTACCACGAGCTCCGCAGTCCTACCACCAGTTTGTGCGTGTAAACCACTATTCCAGAATTCCTGACACTCTTCAAGATATTTGCGTTACACAGTTTCGCATGGCAATTTTTGCTTCATGAAGTGCAGAAATTATCAGAGATTAACACAGAAAGTTTATTTGCTCTTAACATATCGTGATATAAGTACAACAGATTAAATATCAAAGAACTGTAGTGGTTCTACGGGTGTCCATCCGCAAACCAATTGGCTGCCTTGCTACAAACATACCCCAATGCCTTACTTGCTAGCAGGGTTGGCCGATTTAAACCAATGGCTTAAACCAAATGGTCTAAACTCCAAACCGTGGTTTAATTTTTTTATCATCACCCTTTTTCTTGGTTTTAATAAACTTTTTGTTGGTTTTTATTATTTACAGTTAGTTTCAATGATTTAGTTAAAGTAGCGTTACGAAATCCCTTTCGCCACTTGCAAGCCTCCACCGCTGGTTACCAACGGCCAGGTCGTATGTACAGAAGCAGTAGATATCACTAGTGTCGTTGAATTACCTCTGGCTGTCCCGCCAGTCTCAAGTAATTTCTCGACGATTACTAACAGTGTACAGACAAAACAACAGGCAGGTGGATTGCCACCAGGTAACAGAAACACACTTGTGAACTGTAGTCTTCTCGAATAATCACTAAGTCTTCACACAACCATCCACAGGGTATGCCTTCACAGCTGGATTTCTTACTTTGAATGTAAACAGTCGGCACACTACCAGTGTACACCCACTAAAAAATTATTCGGCACCCTTACGGCGTGATACAATATGACACGGGTGCCGAATAATTTTTTAGTGGGTGTACAATTCCTTAATCTTTTCACTTTTTATTGCTCACAACAATTCCACAATACTTGAACAAAATTTATCTTTAGTTGTCACTCAGCTTTTACTTCACACTCTGGTGATAATGAAGTAAAGTGGCAAATGACTTTGCCATGAGAGAGGAGAGGAAAGAGAGAATGAAAGAATAAAAACGGAAAGTAAAGTAGTAGGAAGTAATAGCAGGTGAGCTATCCACCAAGCTGAGTCGAGGTGATTGGTTTAGGTGGTGGCGTCAAGTGAGGCTGGGAGCATGCTAAGCTAGCTAGACATTCATTTGTGTAATGTGTGTTAATTTATGTTAGTTAAATGGTGGTGTTATTTGTTCATATGGTGGGTCTGGTTCTTCTATGTTAGCATGGAGA
Source organism: Homarus americanus (assembly GCF_018991925.1). NCBI lineage: Eukaryota > Metazoa > Arthropoda > Malacostraca > Decapoda > Nephropidae > Homarus > Homarus americanus. Next base: position 3,044,864 of record NW_024720773.1, on the reverse strand, counting down.
CTCTTGGGCCACCAGCTGTGTGTTCTTGTGGTTTCTTCTTCTTTTAACTGGGAGAAGATTGGGTCCTCCAACTCTTCAAATTAACTCCAAACTCTCTTAGCTTGACTGTGTGTACGTGCGTTCAGTTGTTCGATATTGTATAGTTCGTGAAGTTCTTGTATTTTGGTGGTGTATGGGGAGGAGATGCTTTGATGCTCTACGGATAGCTTTGTTTTGTACTGATTGAAGTTTAAGTTGACTGAGTGGTATTGGTGGGTATTCCAGGTAGGGGCAGACAAGTGCTTTGAATAGGTGTAGTTGAATGTTGGTGTCCATTTCGCTGAATCTTCGTAGTTTGGCGAGTTGTGATTGGGCAAGGATTTTGCGTTGTGGTAAGTGTTTTGTTATGCCTGTTCCTGTGAGTTCCAGTAATTTGCCTTCGTTGGAGTATTGTATAGGTTCGTTGTTGACTGTGATTGGTGCTCGGTTTATTTTGGTAATGTGAATGATCTTTAGTTTCTGTGTATTAGTTTGAATTTTCCACTTTTTTTCATAATTATTTATTTGCTTGATGGAGTGGGCTGTTTTTAGTGCCATCATCTGTTTGGCCTTGTCTGGATATCAAATGATGTGGGTTACGTCATCGGCATAGGCTATGTATTTACCGTGGGTAGGAGGTGGCATGTCCGACGTGTATGTCGTGTAGAGTGTTGGCGAGAGGTTACTTCCCAGTGATACTCCGCTGTATAACTTATGCTTGGGCCAATGTGGTTGCCAATGATGATTTTAGCCTCTCTGTTATCAAGGAAGTTGCAAAGAAAAGAAGTAAAGTTGTTGGGAAGTTCTTGGGTGGTAATTTTGTATTTGACCTCTAGGTGCCAGATCTTGTCGAATGCTTTTGCTACGACCCTTAACACTACGTTCCATTGATCTCTATTGTGCTTTGTGTTGGCTATGTTTTCGTAAATTAGGGCTATGGCAGTATGGGTTCCTCTATGTTTTCTAAATCCTTGCTTCCTGGAATTGTATTTCTCTTCAAGTTCGAGCTGTATTCTCAGTCGGTGGTTCTTGATATTTTCCAGGACTTTTCCCGGTGTTTCTAGAAGAGAAATTGGTCTGAAGTTTGATATATGTGAGGGGGATTTACCTTGTTTTGGTAAAAGTCTGATGCTCGCTGTTTTGAATTTCATTGGGACGTAACCAGAGGCGACTTGACTAGGCAGCTGGTTGCCGCTTATATACCTCATTAGACGCACCCATAACATCCTAGCACCATCCAGACATGTTTGGGAGATTCTAGAACGTTCTACTCTGATCGAGGCTTACAATAAGAAGTAAATCATAAAAAAATGATGCAATTCATTCTAGAAAATTCTTACATAAGTAATACATCAATATATACTAGAAAATCTCCCAAAACTTGCCAAAATAACTGTTGCTTGGAAAAGAAAATAATCAAATCACCAAGTTCATAAGAATTATAATATCAAATTATGCCTCGGCATAACAGCAGATTAAAAAGAACAGAAAAGACTTGTGGGAGGTAGTATACAGTATGTGTATAAGGTGGGAGAGAGACTGTTACATGATAAAACATTCTTCTGTATATGAGCAGCAGGGCAACAGTAAGAGTAAATAGGAAAGAAAGAGAACCATGTGAAATGTGTGGGAGCTGACAGGTGTAAAGGCCTGGAACTTAGTGATAGAAATCCCTTGCCAGCCAAATGAAGATCTTATAAGAGGAAAGTCAAGAACCATGGTTTTCTGAGGGATAACAAACAACCGTAAGAGATTGACATCTCTTTACTATGAAAATAACACAAAACTCTGACACCACTCACACAAACCTCAAATAACAATTAATGGAGTCAAACAATTAATGGAGTCAACAATTAATGGAGTCAACAATTAAGGGAATCAAACAATTAATGGAGTCAAACAATTAATGGAGTCAAACAATTAATGGAGTCAAACTATTAATGGAGTCAAACAATTAAGGGAGTCAAACAATTAATGGAATCAAACAATGAACAGATATTTCCTACGGCGGCGGCCCTGGGGAAGGTTCTGGAAAGCAGTGATCTGCTCTCAGGGGAAGGTCAAGTCAGCTTCCTCACTTGAGCGCCGGCGGGCGATGTCTTGCTAAACGGGAGAAATGGCCAGGTGCACGGACGGTGTGGAGGAACAGGCGATGACATGGCAGCCGAGGTAGTAGCTGGGGTGACAGTCGATTTGTGAAGGTCTGGGGAAACAGCCCACGAGCCCAGGACCTATGAAGAGTTCACAACCAGAATTTGAGTGAGCTGCAGGGTGCAAGTACAGCTGTGACTGACGGCTGGGTAGTGTCGGATCTGTGTGTCGAGGCAGCAGTGACGTTCTCACCTCCGTCTACCCCCCCAAGTGGGGGACGCGAACAAGCAAGCGGGTGGCGAACAACCATCCTACTCGTTACAGTCCTGACAACAGGGATGCGTTATGTCACCGTGGTTGTTCAATATATACATGGATATGGACTAAAAAATCTTACTATGTATTATTGCTTGACAAAATTTGTTTAAGAAGGGTAAATCAAACTTTATAAATGAACAAATCATAAGTCCTTTCAATAAACTATAATGTACAGGAAAAACACAAAACATTATAATGTATTCCTGCATTTTTTTAGCAATGAAAATTATAAATTATAATGGTACCTGCTCCTTGAAACAATCCAATAAAATTTTTATTAAGCTATACTTTGAAATATTAATCTTGAAAGGAGAAATACAACAAAATATTAAGCAGGTTTTAACAAATCATAATTCATACTAACTTTGCTCTTTGCTGTACAGTACTGGAGGACAAAATTCTCCTGTCATCTGACTCTTTTAAATTAGAATCTTTGTTCAAAATTTTATGAAGAAATACCAGTTTCCCAGCCTTCATTATTCCTAATCTATTTCTATGTTTTAAATGTATCAGTCCAAAACGGGAAAGTATTCGTTCTACACTGGCACTTGTAGCGGCTGCGGTCTGCAGCCCACAAGCATTCTCTATGTATGTGACGTCATCAATCTTGCTTGTTAAGGCACGCCACCAAGAACAAGGAGTAAGATGAGAAAGAACTGATGAGTCAAATAAATTGGTCTTATTAAAGGGATCTGCTTTAGCTCTCATTATAAGTATAATGGACAGTAGAGCCTGACAAGGTTGTAAGGCTCACCAAGTGTTCTTGGTAATGGGGATCCAATAAAATTGCAAGAAGATGATAATCAGTAATTGCTTGATCATATTTTTTCTTTGCCGTCTGTAATTCCTTTTCAGGAATAAGTAGCTGTTCAAGGTCATGCATTAAATCTTTTCAAATGTTCACCTCTTCCCCTATTTTGCATTTGTCACTTTGTAATTTTGAAAGGGCATTTAATGCAGGTTTAGGATGTATACTAATTCTTGTTCAATGTTATTAATGTTTATGTCCATAATCTTTGGTGAGATTGACTCAAGAGAAATAGAGGCTAATATAGGCCAATTCTGAAGGTTATAATTCCAAGCAACGAAACACAGAGATCCATCTTGTCTCCATTGGCATTATGAGTTTTATACTGCCTGCTTCTTCGTATCTGGCTGTTGGAATATGAGTATTCCTCACATGCTTCACTATTTGTACAACATGCGATTTTATGTTTGCAATAACCAAATCGTGAGCAAGCAGGTTGGCAATTTGTGAAGAGCATCCATGTTTTAATACTGCAATCTAAATCTTTCTTCAGCTGTTTACACATGGCTTCCATGTTTACAGCATTGTTTGTCATCAGACTACGCACCTTGAGAAACTTCTCCTATTACTTTGGTTGAAAGACCAGTTAAATATGTCGCATCATGCTTTTCACCTGATATGTCAACTGTTTTAACGAAGGAACTTCCTGAATTTTCACAAATAACCGACACACACACAGAGCAGGTTCATTATGGACATTGCTCCAGCCATCTACATCCAGTGATACTGTCTTACCCTTCAAATGAGTTTTGCATTCCATTATCTCTTCATCATACACCTTATTTAAAGTTTATTCGCCTACTTGTTTTCGTGTGGGTAATTTATAACTGGACACATCAGTTCAGCAAATTTTAAGAACTGAGGATTCTCTATTGTTCTAAAGCTGTTTTGTGATGTAAATAAAAACCTGTCTAGCTGCATATCTAGTTTCTTTTCTTTCTTTTTTTAATTTTCGGAGGTTTAACCACAAATCTTCTCCAGGTGAATTTTTTTTTCCATTTTTTTTGGACTTGGCCTGTATGTTTGGTAAAGTAACTGACCCTGTTGTTCTTTTCAAGTTCTTGTTTGGAGTGATAGGAGGACCGAACAATTTGTTATCAACATTTTGTTGTATGCTGTCACAACCATTGCTTATGACGGTTTTTACATAATACTTGGCATCCATTTCTTCTTTCTACATTTTTTCTTTAAATTTTTTTTTAATATAGTCAGGCTTTCTGCTTGTCATGTTTATGAACACTTGTTAATATTTCACACCAACAGATTCAATTTGCTAATTAAAAATTTACATTTTAGTGTCAAACTGTCCTGTAGGAAAGGAAAAAGAAAAGAAAAATACAAGTTTCGAAGCTCGAATTATTAATCCATTAAATGTATTAAATTTGAAGAGCATTAGTTAATAATTGAAGACACATGACTAACTAGTACAGTACACATATACCAGTATATTTTTTCCCACAGTACATTTCAGTTGTTTACGATGCTCAGTTGCTCACTGTAATGAAGGTTAGCAACTGGTCTGTTTCAGGTGAATACAACCCTGTTTGCACTCAATATTGACGAATTCAGGCTGCTCGGAAGTTCAATTGTCGAATTTCTTGTTTTGGTAATTATTGACGATTGACCAGCCGCCGATTATTTATAGAAAACGACTTTAAAAACGCTCCAATTTCACTGTGTTTTATAGTGGACACTGTCGTAAATTTGGCAAATGTGTTAAAACGTGGTTATTTCCAAATTACACATAACCTAGCCTTAGTTTATAAGAAAATAAGTGGCAGAAGCTTTGTTAGAAGACTTCACCAACCTAACCAAAGAAACCTATCTAAACTTACCGAACTTCCTAGCTGTGGGGCCCCGCTCTCTAGCATATTAAACTTGCTATGATATGGTGTAATTTTACTTTTTTTTTGTGGATATGATAGAAGCCGCCCGAACCGTGAGGTTGGCTCACAACCGTACACTGGAGTCGATCAGAGCCGTCAATATGACTGGCGGGGATGCTTTTCGGCCGCATTACCGCAGGTAAAAACAAAGTTGTGCGCGCCTAGTTTTTAATTATCTACCAAATGAAACGGTTAAAACAAATATCATATCAGAACTCCCTGATGAAAATATTGTAAGAATATACTGTATACATCAAAACAAATACCACGTCAGCTGGTTAGTCGTCAATATTGGGCTTTGTTTTTATTTACCAGTATACAGTATACATGATGAATCCTTACACCCGGTTGTTAAAATGCTATCCTGGCACAATATATGCTGATTGATCATATATATACTGATGAAAGTGTGATAAGCTGCACACATCTCCGATCCTGATTATAAGGGAGCCAAGTTGCCACCGTCCAGTCTAACTGGTGGCTGCTTCTGTTTATGGTTGGGCTTTGAGCCTCTGATTCTAATGTGTTCAGATCACGTATAATACGGGTTAAGGGGAACCAAGTTGCCATTACCTACCTCTTCCCCTCTCTCTGTGATAAAATGAATTCTTTAAAACTTTTAACTTAAAGTAGAATAGCAGAGTTTTCCATGAATTACGATAAACTTAAATTTAGTTTTTGCCTTTAAGCATATAGGATCAATCTGGATGACTGATCACAGCTTGTTTCCTTGTCACGATACTTTTTATATGGAAAAAGATTGCTGAATCATTCTGAATGTAATGTCTGTTATTAATAGCATATTAAACAGTTACAAATGGGTGTTAAAATACTTGAACCTTATTAAAACCAACATAATAACATTAAAAAACACAAAAGAACGTTTTTTTTTAATGTTTTATGTAAAAAACAAACATCTTTTTTGCTAATCTTGCTTGCAAGCTTCCAGTGATTGATTTTGATTTTGCCGCTTGCAGCGGCTACTTTATTGTGCACCCCACACTCATCCTGTGAGCGGTAGCGCAAAAGGATTACAGAGTAGGGTTTACAAAGGGTCATAATAATTAACCCCCGTTGTCAGTATATTATGGCACTGAATGTTACACAGTATTTCATTTACATTATTTGTTTAGTTCTATACATAAAGGGTAACTTATTCACAAATGCGTGAGTACAGGCGTGTGAGGCAGTATGTCTGGCTTCACACTTTGTTATTCACATTTACGTGGGAGGTATTCAAGCACATTGCGTATTTGGTTCTGTACATGAGAATTGATATAGTTACTAAGTGCAAAAAAGTGGATACAATCTTAATATGTCGGCTATCTTGCCATTAGAGATGAAGTGTTGTGCCATTTCACACACAGTGTGCTTGGACCTGTCCATAAAAGGTTCTATCTTCACACAGTCGAGGACGTAGTGTTCATGTGTGTGGCCATATGTATGGCCACACACTTTACATTTAGTTTTGTTTACATCTGCTTGAGGAACATACTGCCAAAGGTACTTATATCCTAACCTTAATCTAGCGGTTACAACATCTTGTAATCTAGTGATCTTGTTACTTGCTCCATATACATGTTTCACTTGATACATCTCATCATGGTAACCTATGGATCGACTAGTGCCTGTTTGCACTTGTCTACTTGCGTCAAACTCATCAATAAGTTCTTTCCTAATTACAGTTTTAAGGGTTCTTTTTGACAGACCCAAATTGTATTCAACGGTGTCTTTGTTAGACGCGAGTTTGGCGAGGGCATCAACTCTGTCATGTTTTATGAGGCCTATGTGAGAGGGGATCCACAACAGTTTGACCCTGACACCCCGGTCAACAAGGCACGCATATTTGTGTCTGGCTTCAGAGACAAGAGCGTGACAACCTGAGTCGAGGGTACCAAGGGCAAGTAGTGAGGATAGAGAGTCAGTGATGATGAGACTGTCAGTAACAGTGGTTTCAATGAATTTAATAGCTGTGAGTATGGCAACTAATTCAGTTTGTAGAGTGGATGCCCAGTTGTTAATTCTAACTCCTTTCTCAATTATATTACCGTCAGGTTGAGTCACAACAATAGCACTTCCAGCCCTCCCACAGGCGGTGTTAAGAGATCCATCAGTGTAGATGGTCTGTGTGATATTATCATCAGTCTGTAGAGTGTGTATGTGTTCAAGAGCTCTCAATTTGGCAGTGTGTTGGAGATAAATGCTTTGTATAATTAATTTTTTAGGCGGATACGTCGGTATTGTGATATCGAAGGGAACTGTCCGCCAGGGTGGCAGGAAGCGCTGTTGTGTCTCAACTTTGTACAGGTGGTCTAGTCCAAACATCTTCATATGTGTAGCTGTAGTTTGGATCCATTTAGACTCAGTAGTCCCATGGTTCATACATTCTAGCAATTTTAAGGAAACAATGTTATCAGGATCACCACGCAGAAGCCTCAGGGCTATCATGAGGTTGACTTCAATTATTCTATCTTTAACACTGGGTATACCTAGTTCTTTCCTCATATTAAGTACTTTAGTGCTCATGGGACATCCTAGGATAATTCTGAGGGCTTTATTTTGCATTTTCTCGAGCTTTGTCAACGCCTTTCTCGTCACGAATGACCAGGGCTGGTGCGTGGTAATCTATCAGAGATCTTATATAGCCTAGGTACATTGTTTTAACAATTCTAATATTAGCACCATAGTGCGGGCTGTACCCCGCTACACTTCTAAGAGGTCTCAGTCTGTCAGTACATTGGCGGGTTAGCTGTTGTATGGCAGGTAGGGTACAAGGGACGGAAACACCAAGATATTTAAAAGAAGAAACATAGTCAATAGTGTTGTTACCTATCTTGAACTTGGCGGGGCCGCGTTTGCGGTTACCAGCTTGTTTGTTGAACACCTTAGTTTTCTCAGTGGAGATAATAAGACCGAGGTGTTCACAGGCTGCGTATACATGATTCAGGGTGGTTTGCATTTCACGATGAGTTTTAGTATGTATAAGAATATCATCAGCATAGCTGATTGAGATATTGCTGGGGTTGTCTGGTATTAAATTTAATAATGCATTCATAAGAACATTGAACAAAGTGGGGCTAAGTACTCCACCTTGAGGGGTACCAAGTTGCATATCTATAACTTCACTTTTGTAACCCTGAAACAGTGCAGCAGCCCTTCTGTTGGTTAGGTAACCACTTATCCAGTGTAACAGCCTACCTCCTATATCCATTTTGGCTAGTTAGTACAATATCAGTTGCCTATTGGCAATATCAAATGCAGCTTTTAGGTCAAGAAATGTGGTGTATCTGTGCCTTTCATCACCATGCACAGTTAGGAATGTGGTGATGCAATTATGTACACCTTTACCATGGGTGAAGCCATTTATGTTAGGAGACATGTGTTCTCTGATTCTATATAAGAGTCTGCCAAGAACCATCCTCTCAAAGGTTTTACACAGGCAGCTGGTTAGTGATATGGGACGAAAGGCATCAGGCTGTCCTGGTTTCGGTATTGGTACAACAATACTGCTGGTCCATGATGTGGGTAGTTGGCCCTCGGCATGACTCATATTGTACAATACCAACAATGGATTGCCTGGCACGCGCCTTAGTAGTCTAATGATGTTGTAGGTGACTCCGTCCTCTCCAGGGGAAGTAGACCTACCCCTGGCGAGGGCGGCGTCAAGCTCCCACTCAGTATATGGAACATCACACTCATCGTGCTGTTTGCCCAGTGAACAGACTATACAGGTGTGTGTGTGTGTGTGTGTGTGACCTAATAAATTTAATACTACTACTATTAATAATAATAAAAATAATAATTAAGGCAGCCAAAAGGTTGAAAATGGATAATACACAGAGGTGGTAAAAGTTATATAATTGTGGAGTGGGACACACGATTGACAAGTAATATACAAGTGATATTATTGGTATGAAAATATTATAATAACAAGGGGGGGGGGGTCATTTGACTAAGAATTTCAACACAGATGCAATGCAAAAGTAAAACTGGCAAGGAATGAGCACACAGGTTAACTATGATATGTTGATAATTTTTACAATGCTTAGAATTGCGCTGTTCTTATAGCGCTCAGTATGTGGTCGTATGGACTGGATGTGGCTTTGATGTCAAACAGCAATTCGCAGACGAGGGATCTCAGGTGGAAGCAGGAGACGGTATCGAGGATGGTGTAGAAACTTCTCCCCAAATTTATAAATGATCATGGTGATGATCTGAGAGAGCTGAGAGGGTCAGTGTGTTGAGTTCTTCTTGATCTGTGTAGTAGGAGGAGGAGAGAATAATGTTGCATGCCCTCTTCTGCATTCTTTCTGGGAGTCCTCATTGTGTGGCATTTACAGAGGAAGACCAGGCAGGGGAGGCATAGGTGAGCTTGGAAAGTATGAATGTTGAGTCGGCACTCAAGGTCTCAGATGTGGTAACTGGTAACTTCGAAGGACTTGAGACGACGGAGGAGGTGAAGACAATCTATCACGGCCACTACTAAATAATCCTCCTCTTTCAGCAGTGCTTCAACACTCAGGCCCATTAATCAGACAAACGTTCTGAAATAACAGCTTTGGTTAACTGACCAGACTCATGAAGACAATCCTTTGCTACCTCCAGCTGGCAGTTGAACATAACATTTCGTATAATCACCCTGTGAGCATACATCCAAGTTAACTATTCCTTAAGTCGTGTAATCAGGGTTCAAAGTAACAATAACCTATAACAACTAAAACTTAATATACCTACAATAAACAAGAGTGCAGACAATAATACTGCTTCGTCCTGTGACCCAACTAATTTAAAAGCTTATCAGGGCCGGATTCAGGAGTGGGCAAAGTGGGCAGCTGCCCAGGGGCCTCCACAATCTGGGGGCCTCCACATATTACAATATTTTATTTATTTGTTTATTCATTTGGATGATTTTTATTTTCATTCTTTAAAATTCATGTTTATCTATTCCATCACGTAAAACTATGTTCAGCAAGAAGCGTGATAGAAATTAGGCTAACTACTCCTTGAAATTCACGAATACCTGGTTTTCCTATGAACCGAATATTTTTAATATAACTGCATATGGCTTCAAAATTCTCCAAAGAAGTGTTCAAATTTCAAAATTTTCCCGGGGGCTTACAGCGCCCCCCGGAACTCCCAGATGTTTAGGCTCCCTTCACTCGCCACCCCACCCTCTTGGGTAGTTATAATGAGGGGGGCCTCCACAAAGAGGCTGCCCATGGGCTTCCACAGGTCTAAATCCGGCACTGTAGCTTATCTATCTTAATTCCATAATATGGTTCTCCCGCCATTCATAAAATATCACCCAACATTCACCCTTAACACTGGTGAGCAAATTAATAACAAAACATGAGATACATTGAGGATGAAATAAGATATAGTTACATTCCTGGTTCCAAGTTCACACCCTGTGTCTGCCTCAGGGGGAGAGCTCCAGAATGTCGTCAACAACAGTACATCTTTCACAATTAGAATATTAACTCAAAACTTCTTTATATAAGTACATAATATTATATGATTATAAAATATTAGGAATTACATAGAACCAATATAATTCACAGCTAATGCAAAAAATAAACTATTACAAAGTACATACATCTTTCGTTCATACTTGATTCATAGAAAACGGCTCTTGCAACGGTGACTGATACAAAATGAATATACAGCACGCATCGTAATATTATGTAAATACAATATACATAAATAACAAATTGCACTTATGTGTGTGCTTTTCTATTCAGTTTATTATATATAGTGACGACAAGGAGCTTGGTGGAATCCGCAACCTGGAGTGTCTTGGGGCCCAGTTTATTATAACCATGGTGTTCATATGTTTGTTGGTAGCCCAATATTGGAGACTGTTCAGTATAATCTGGACGGTGCTGTAGTCGGGAGCCGAGTTGTTCACACTGATCCCAATGGTGGAGTCGTCGACATATTTCCAGTGAGAGGGAGTTTCTCATAAGGCATCGTTGATAAGTATGAGGAAGCAGAACGGTCCCATCTTGTTGCCTTGGAGGACACCACAGGTGAGTGACTGATAGGTTGAGACAGCCCTTCAGAGGCGTACCACTGAGCCGTCGGTCACTAAGGAAGTCTGTTAGCCATGGTAATAGACTTCTCCGAAACCCGAGGTCGATGGCTTTGTTGATAATTTAATTGTGGCTGACTAAGTTGAATGCCACGGTTAAGTCAGTGAAGACGACAACCACATGCGTCTTGCATTTTTCCAGAGACGGTATATGTAGTCGAGAAAGCTGTCCATTGGATGCCTACGTCATCTACTCTTAACACTCCAGTCCAGGGATGCGTGCTGAACTATTCATTGCCCAAAGACACGCACTGCAGAGTCCGTAACCGGTCTATAGGTCTTGATGTAAGAGCTCTGCACGTGGCTGGTAGTGGAAGCTGCAGATCAAAACACTGCTAGGTGTTTGCTACACCCAACTGGAAGCATACACACACTTCCTGAACACATTCCCACACACACATACACACACTCCCTCAACACACACCCATACACACTCCCTCAACACGCACCCATACACACTCCCTCAACACGCACCCATACACACTCCATCAACACGCACCCATACACACTCCCTCAACACGCACCCATACACACTCCATCAACACGCACCCATACTCTGCTGTCACTCAGAAACTAGTATGGCGATCTTCCAGCTATGATACAATGATATGAGTAATTAAGACTGTCACCTTCGTTGGTGAGCTCTGAGGTGACTCGAGAGGACGATACGGGACCGGCAGGGCCGTCCACAGATGTGGCACATATGGAGGGCTACATCTAGTGAGGGAGGGGCGGTTCTGGCACTTGTCTGCCTCAGTATGCAGTCGGGCTGACTCGAAAGTATTTACACCGTGTGGTGCTCCTCTAAGTGTTACAGTATGGAGTGATCGTTACCCAGGCGAGAGTGTCGATTTGGCACTTTTTCAGGTTTGTCTTAAGACTATCGCCCGTATTATTAAATAACATCTTCCCTTGAAGAGGGTCGTCGTGTTTCAACCCGAGTTTTAAACTAAATGAGTCCTGAGGGACACCGCAGTACAATACTTAACGGGGTGGTGTGGCGGTAAAATTAACTAATTCCAATAAAATTAATTTATAATATTGGAATTAGTTAATTTTACCGCCACACCACCCCGTTAAGTATTGTACTGCGGTGTCCCTCAGGACTCATTTAGTTTAAAACTCGGGTTGAAACACGACGACCCTCTTCAAGGGAAGATGTGGTTTAATAATACGGGCGTTACACCTTTTCTGTAGCCCGCCAGGGTTATGTTTACTATTCATTAGGTGACTGTAAATTAGCTGCTCTGGCAGTCTACTGTCGTCCATGCGGGTAACATGGCCAGTCCAACGTATTTGTTTTTGAATAATACTGGCATTTGTTTTCTTGTCTTCCCAGCGAACTCGGAGGATGTAACGTAGACAACGCTGATGAAAGTTTTTAAGTGCTTTTAGGTGCCTTCTGTATGTGACCCATTTCTCGCTGCCATACAGCAGGGTGGGGAGGACCACTGCGCGATATACCTGCAATTTTGTAGATAATTTAAGCTCTCTACAGCTGAAGACACGGGTACGAAGTCTGCCAAACGCTTGAGATGGACATCTGATCCGATGCTGAATCTCTTCATCGTTGTCCAAGATGTTGGACAGAAAGATGGGAGCCGAGATACTGAAAAAGGATAACATTAGAAAGGGCAGTACCGTTAAGCTGGATGGATGGTGGAGGTGGACTGTTCCAGCGGCAGGCTGAAAGAGAATCTGAGTTTTATGTACATTCACCTCAAGGCCGAAGTGTGCATACACATCGGCATAGGTGTTCAGGATCTCCTGTAGGTTGCGTTCAGTGTGAGTGACCAGGTGAGGTCGTCTACTTACTGAAGTTCGGTAATAGAAGCTGCCGACACCTTTGCTCCTGCCTGGAGTCGTCTTATGTTGAAAAGTCCCTTCATCTGATACTGGATGTCCACCCTGCTGGCTAAATTGGCACTGGTCACGATTAAGGAAGGCAGCCAAGAAAATGGAAAATAGAGATGGTGCCAGTACACATCCTTGTTTTACCCCCGTTTGAATGGAGAAGAACTCATACTGGGTGCCATTGTACCGGCCACCTTCCTTAATGCCATCATGGAGTTGCCTCACAATGGCGATGAATTTTGATGGGCAGCCAAAACGGTTCAGGATCCGCCAGAGGGCTTCACTGTTGACCAACTCGAAGGTCTGAAGGTCTTGGTAAGACTGATGAAGGCCATGTACAGGTCACGACACTGTTCTCTGCACTTTTCCTGTATCTAGCGGTCAGCAAAGATGATGTCAGTGATGCTACATGATGGTCTGAATCCACATTGAGATTCGGGGAGGAAGATTTCCGCCTCAGGTAGTACGTAGTCTGTTTCGGAGGACTCGGGCGATAATCCTGCCAGCTACGGACAACAGCGAGAACCCGTGGTAGTTGCTACTGTCTGATCTGTCTCCCTTGTTCTTATTAATATTTTGGGTGATATCCTCTTTCTCCCATATATTCTCCAGGAGAGAGTGGAGATGACTGGTAAGCAGAGGTCCTCCTGCTCTATACACCTCGTCTGGGATTCCATGAGGCCCTACGGCTTTGTTATTTTCAATTTGTTTGCTGGCAGTAGCTACCTCATCCAGGGATGAAGGATAACTGAGGTGGGTCAGCTTTGGATACTGAGGGACGTGCTGGGTAGTCGGGACATCCACATTGAAATTTCGGTTGAGCAGTGAATGGTAATGCTTCAGTAACTCCATAATTATGGAGTTACTGTCAGATGAGCGGAGGGGAGCTACGACATGAGTAATTGGGGTTTAAAATGTTTAAGCAGAATTGAAAATTCGCGCATCTTGTGTTGATCTGCAAGTTTTTTTGCGTTCCACATGCTTTATTTCTCAAGCATTCGTTCTTTAGATAGCGAAGTTCGCGCTGGACTGCCACTTTCTTCTTACAGAAGGTAATCAGCCTTGGTCCGAGAATTAGGATTGTTCTGCTAGTCAGAAAAAACAGCACAATTACCAACGACGAGTAAGTTGATTTCGGGTCATTTTTATCAAACCAGTCATTAGTGTATTCCTTTGATCAGGCCGAAGGTCTCTCTGCAGGTGTTTGTCATGGGATTTGGGTTGTATATTGTCGGATTTCTTATAAGCCAATCTTCGAGCTACTCTCTGAAAGCATATGCTACCGCTGGATCCCCCAGATGCTTGGTATTAAAAGCTCTTTTGGAGGTTTGTTGCCTTTGCCGTTTTTGGACGACGTGAAGGGAGAGTTTGGCTCTGATTAGATGATAATCTGTGTTACTGTGATCTGAGTCATGCACTGCTCGTGTGGTGAGGACATTTCGGGAATTTCTTTCTCTGACAAAGATGTAGTCAATGAGATGCCAATGCTTGGATCATGGGTGTTGCCAAGACCCTTTGAACTTGTCGGCCTGCCTAAACAAGGTGTTGGTGATAGTGAGGTTGTGTTCAGCACATTCATTGAGTAGGAGTAGGCCACTGAGATTACACTTGCCTACTCAGTTTCTCCCTGTGGCTCCCTGCCATATGTTAGCATCTCTGCCAATTCTAACATTGAAGTCATCTAGAAGCACCACTTATCTTTTCTGGGGATAGAGGTTAGCACTCTGTCAAGGCCGGCATAAAAGGCCTACTTGATGTCATCCTCTGCAACAACTGTTGGGCAGATGCACTGCTGAAGAAGGCATGATGCGCGTGATTCAGCCGGACTTGGAGTGTAATGAGGCCCTCGTTCATCCCAATAGGCATTTCAGTAAGCTTATGTAGGATGGATTGGCGAATGGCAAAGCCAACTCCATAAAGGTGCTTCCTCTCCATAGCAGGCCTGCCATTCCAGAAGAAGGTATAGCCGGACCCCCGTTAAATGAGTCGACCCTCGTCTGGGAGCTGGGACTCATTAATGGCTGCTTTGTTGATGTTGTACCCACATAGCTCTTTTGCCACAAGGGCGATTCTTCTTTCAGGATGTTCATTTGTGTCAGTATCCATGAGGGTCCTGACATAACATGTAGCGACCATGAGAGGTTGTATAGTTTGTCTTTGTTTGGATCTGTGGCTATTGATTATGTTTTCGACCGCATTAAGATGAACATACTGTACTGGGTGCGGTTGCCGAGTCAGGTTTTTATTTTTTTTGTGGGGGGGGGGGCAGGCAGGCAATGTTTAGGGTACCTTTTCTAGCCCCCTCCCTATGTGGGGTGAGCATAATGGCTCCTGGAAAGGGCTGCTCAATCGCACAGACAGGGCCGGATCATTCTGCTCCGTGGATCTCAGTGCATAAACAACCATATTATCTATCCCGCGTATATGCAGAGCTATAACTAGAGACCCCAGCAATCATCTCTGCCTGTCCCCGTCGACACTCGGCTGTTGCCATAGGACTTTTAGGGGAATAGGGGTTTTGATGATGATGAAAAGTATGAAGCTGGAAGATAGCTGTGCATTAGTTGATTTATGTGGTGAGGCAGTAGGACAGACTGCAATCACACATCTTCGGTCACCCTTTTCCTGATCCATTGCTGCAGATAGTTGCAGTTGTCTGCATGGTGTCTGTTGCCTGCATGGTGTGTGTTGTCTGCATGGTGTGTGTGTGTTGCCTGCATGGTGTGTGTTACCTGCATGGTGTGTGTTGCCTGCATGGTGTGTGTGTGTTGCCTGCATGGTGTGTGTTGTCTGCATGGTGTGTGTTGCCTGCATGGTGTGTGTGTGTTGCCTGCATGGTGTGTGTTGTTCATGGTGTGTGTTGTCTGCATGGTGTGTGTGTGTTGCCTGCATGGTGTGTGTTGTCTGCATGGTGTGTGTGTGTTGCCTGCATGGTGTGTGTTGCCTGCATGGTGTGTGGCCTGCATGGTGTGTGTTGCCTGCATGGTGTGTGTTGCCTGCATGGTGTGTGTTGCCTGCATGGTGTGTGCTGCCTGCATGGTGTGTTGCCTGCATGGTGTGTTGCCTGCATGGTGTTGCCTGCATGGTGTGTGTTGCCTGCATGGTGTGTGTTGCCTGCATGGTGTGTGTTGTATGGTGTGTGTTGTCTGCATGGTGTGTGTTGCCTGCATGGTGTTGCCTGCATGGTGTGTTGCCTGCATGGTGTGTGTTGCCTGCATGGTGTGTTGCCTGCATGGTGTGTGTTGCCTGCATGGTGTGTGTGTTGCCTGCATGGTGTTGGCTCGCATGGTGTGTGTTGCCTGCATGGTGTGTGTTGCCTGCATGGTGTGTTGCCTGCATGGTGTGTGTTCCCCATGGTGTGTGTTGCCTGCATGGTGTGTGTTGCCTGCATGGTGTTTGTTGCCTCATGGTGTGTGTTGCCTGCATGGTGTGTTGCCTGCATGGTGTGCCTGCATGGTGTGTGTTGCCTGCATGGTGTGTGTTGCCTGCATGGTGTGTGTTGCCTGCATGGTGTGTTGCCTGCATGGTGTGTTGCCTGCATGGTGTGTGTGTGTTGCCTGCATGGTGTGTGTTGCCTGCATGGTGTGTGTTGCCTGCATGGTGTGTGTTGCCTGCATGGTGTGTGCCTGCATGGTGTGTGTGTGTTGCCTGCATGATGTGTGTTGCCTGCATGGTGTGTGTTGCCTGCATGGTGTGTGTTGCCTGCATGGTGTGTGTTTCCTGCATGGTGTGTGTTGCCTGCATGGTGTGTGTTGCCTGCATGGTGTGTGTTGTCTGCATAGTGTGTGTTGCCTGCATGGTGTGTGTTGCCTGCATGGTGTGTATTGCCTGCATGGTGTGTGTTGCCTGCATGGTGTGTGTTGCCTGCATGGTTGCCTGCATGGTGTGTTGCCTGCATGGTGTGTTGCCTGCATAGTGTGTGTTGCCTGCATGGTGTATGTTGCCTGCATGGTGTGTGTTGCCTGCATGATGTGTTGCCTGCATGGTGTGTTGCCTGCATGGTGTGTGTTGCCTGCATGGTGTGTTGCCTGCATGGTGTGTGTTGTCTGCATGGTGTGTGTTGTCTGCATGGTGTGTGTCGTCTGCATGGTGTGTGTTGCCTGCATGGTGTGTGTTGCCTGCATGGTGTGTGTTACCTGCATGGTGTGTGCCTGCATGGTGTGTGTTGCCTGCATGGTGTGTTGCCTGCGTGTGTTGTCTGCATGGTGTGTGTTGCCTGCATGGTGAGTGTTGTCTGCATGGTGTGTGTTGCCTGCATGGTGTGTGTTGCATGCATGGTGTGTGTTGCCTGCATGGTGGTGTTGCCTGCATGGTGTGTGTTGTCTGCATGGTGTGTGTTGCCTGCATGGTGTGTTGCCTGCATGTGTGTTGCCTGCATGGTGTATGTTGCCTGCATGGCGTGTGTTGCCTGCATGGTGTTTGTTGCCTGCATTGTGTGTGTTGCCTGCATGGTGAGTGTCGCCTGCAGAGTGTCGCCTGCATGGTGAGTGTCGCCTGCATGGTGAGTGTCGCCTGCATGGTGTGTGTCGCCTGCATGGTGTGTGTTGTCTGCATGGTGTGTTGCCTGCATGGTGTGTGTTGTCTGCATGGTGTGTGTTGTCTGCATGGTGTGTGTTGTCTGCATGGTGTCTGTTGCCTGCATGGTGTGTGTTGTCTGCATGGTGTGTGTGTGTTGCCTGCATGGTGTGTGTTACCTGCATGGTGTGTGTTGCCTGCATGGTGTGTGTGTGTTGCCTGCATGGTGTGTGTTGTCTGCATGGTGTGTGTTGCCTGCATGGTGTGTGTGTGTTGCCTGCATGGTGTGTGTTGTCTGCATGGTGTGTGTTGCCTGCATGGTGTGTGGTTGCCTGCATGGTGTGTGTTGCCTGCATGGCTGCATGCCTGCATGTGTGTTGCCTGCATGGTGTTTGTTGCCTGCATGGTGTGTGTTGCCTGCATGGTGAGTGTCGCCTGCATGGTGAGTGTCGCCTGCATGTGGTGTGTGTCGCCTGCATGGTGTGTGTTGTCTGCATGGTGTGTGTTGCCTGCATGGTGTGTGTTGCATGCATGGTGTGTGTTGCCTGCATGGTGTGTGTGCTGCATGGTGTGTGTTGCCTGCATGGTGTTTGTTGCATGGTTGCCTGCCTGCCTGGTGGTGTGTGTTGTGTTGTTGTGCATGGTGTGTGTGTTGCCTGCATGGTGTGTGTTGCCTGCATGGTGTGTGTTGCCTGCATGGTGTGTGTTGCCTGCATGGTGTATGTTGCCTGCATGGTGTATGTTGCCTGCATGGCGTGTGTTGCCTGCATGGTGTGTGTTGCCTGCATGGCGTGTGTTGCCTGCATGGTGTGTGTTTTCTGCATGGTTGCATGGTGTATGTTGCCTGCATGGTGTATGTAGCCTGCATGTTGCCTGCATGGTGTATGTTGCCTGCATAATAATAATAATAATAATAATAATAATAATAATAATAATAATAATAATAATTAACGGCTTATTGAAAAAATTCTGCAGCCGGAAGGCTGAAAATATACATTGGACATAAATGACTTATTACATACATTGGTGGTTTAACAAAAGCCTTCATTAGAGAAAGATAAAGGAACATACAGTGAACATACAGATTAATGTAGGTGTTGAACAGCAAACTCGTAGTGTCGTAACTCCCTCCCAGATGGTGTTAGGAGGAACTCACGTGGTGTAGTAGTTCCCTCAGATGGTGTTAAGAGGGACCTGGCGTGGTGTAGTAATTCCCTCGCAGATGGTGTTATGAGGGGCCTCACGTGGTGTAGTAATTCCCTCACAGATGGTGTTATGAGGGGCCTGACGTGGTGTAATAATTCATTCACAGATGGTGTTATGAGGGACCTCACGTGGTGTAGTAATTCCCTCACAGATGGTGTGATGAGGGACTTGACGTGGTGTAGTAATTCCCTCACATATGGTGTTATGAGGGACATGTGGTGTAGTAATTCCCTCATAGATGGTGTTATATGAGTGAGGTTTGGTCTTAGGCCTTCCTATAGTAGACGGATTAACACATCGCTGGTTGTTGTTGGGTCTCACGGGCCGTTATCACTGGGTACCTGGGACCTCACTGTGTGAAGGTTAACTTGGGTACGACTGTTACTGTTGAGTTGTTCTCACTGACTTAAGCACTGTTCACCACTGTTCACCTCTGTTTAACACTGATTCCGTTCCTTTCCTAAATGAAATTGTAACTTCTGGCGAGAACTTGTTGATATTCCGGTGGGGAGGAGGGTTCAGGGGAGGGAGTTGGTATGGGCCATCTTAATAGTTGACCTGGCTGCTCCGAGAGGAGCGCCAGGTACGTCTTGACCCTTCTGTGGTCAAGGTGTGTGTTGCCTGCATGGTGTGTGTTGCCTGCATGGTGTGTGTTGCCTGCAAGGTGTGTGTTGCCTGCATGGTGTGTGTTGCCTGCATGGTGTGTGTTGCCTGCATGGTGTGTGTTGCCTGCATGGTGTATGTTGCCTGCATGGTGGATGTTGCCTGCATGGTGTGTGTTGTCTGGAGAGCTGAAAGTAAGAATAAGGACAGTTATAGGTAATAATAGAGGAAAAGTGGAGAAAGGGGGAGGATTGGACCGAAGAAGGGAAGAAAGGAGGGGGGAGGAAGAATGGGAGACGAGAGAGAGTATGAAGGAAGAAGGAGAAATAGTAGCCGGGCTGAGGTAAGGAAGGGAGGGAGGCAGGATTGTGTATTCTCCCTGGCAACGTGAGGTTCATCGAGAGGATCGTCTTAAATAGTGTATGGCTGGCAGGTTGAAGGCCTCACACTGGTTGGCCTCCACCCTTTGCTGGCCTCCATGCTCTGCTGGCCTCCATGCTCTGCTGGCCTCCATACTTTGCTGGCTCCCACGCTCTGTTGGCCTCCACGCTTTACTGGCCTTCAATTTGTTGGCCTCCACGCTCTACTGGCCTGTACACTGATGGCCTCTACACATTGCTGCCCCCCGCACTCTCTACTGGCCTCCACACACTCTGATGGTCTCCACACACACTCTGTTGACCTCCGCACACTCTGCTGGCCTCCACACACTGCTGGCCTCCACACTCTGATGGCCTCCACACTCTGCGCCGCCTCCACACACTTCTGGCCTCCACACACGGTTGGTCTCCACACACTGCTGGTCTCGACACTGCTGGCCTCAACATTGCTGGCCTCCTTACTATACTGGCCTCTACATTCTTCTGCCCTAAACACTGCTGGCCTCCACATTCTTCTGGCCTCCACGCTCAGCTGGCCTCCACTCTCAGCTGACCTCCATGCTCTGCTGGTCCCCGTGCTCAGGTGGCCTCCACGCTCAGCTGGCCTCCACGCTCTGCTGGTCCCCGTGCTCAGCTGGCCTCCATGCTCAGCTGGCTTCCATGCTCTGCTGACCCCCATGCTCTGCTGACCCCATGCTCTGCTGGATCCTATGCTTTGCTGGATCCTATGCTCTGCTGGCTCCCATGCTGTGCTTGCCTCCATGCTCTGCTGGCCCCCAAGCACTGCTGGCCTCCACAGTCTACTGGCCACACTACTGACCTCCGCTCCCTGCTGGTCTCCACACCCTGCTGGTCTCCACACTGCTGGTCTCCACACTCTGCAGGCCTCCACACTCTGCTGGTCTCTATACTGCTTGACTACATTCGTTCACTAACACCAATGAGGCGGAGTGTCTACTTCAGCTACAGTAGAGGAGATACTAACCTAACCTAACCTAACCTAGCCTAAGCTAACGTAACATAACCTAACCAAACTTAACATAATCCTTCCTAACCTAACTAACCTAACCTAACTTAACGTGAAAGATAGATATCTTAAGACGTGAGAGACATATAGTAATGACCCAAGTCCGTCTCACACTACTACTACTTTGATGTCACTGGGAATCAAGTATGACGATCATCCAGCTATGATTCAATGATATGAGTTATTAGGGATGTCACCTAGATTGGTGAGTTTGAGGTGACTAAAGAGGCCGATACGGGACCCGCAGGGTCGTCCACATTCGTTGCACATGTGGAGGATTGCATCTAGTGCGGGAGGGGCGGTGGCAGCGTCTTTCCGGCGTTGGCGCTTGTCTGCCTCGGTTTGCAGTCGGGCTAACTCGAAAGTATTGACACCTTCTCTTATGTTGCTACTCCAACCGTTACGATGTGGAGTAATCGACTCCCAGATGAGGGGGTCGATTTGGCACTTTTTCAGGTTTGTCTTAAGACTATCCTTATACCTATCCAATTGCCCACCGGCGTTACGTTTACGATTCCTTAGGTGACAGCAAAGTAGTTGCTTTGGCAGTCTACTGTCGTTCATGCGGGTAACATGGCCAGTCTAGCGTAGTTGTTCGTGGATAATGGTATCCTCGATGCTCCTACAGTTGGTGTCGGCAAGAATACTGGCATTTGTTCTCTTGTCTTCCCAGCAAACTTGGAGGATGGAACGTAGACTAAGTTGGTGAAAGTTTTCAAGTGCCTTGAGGTGCCTCCTGTATGTGACCCATGTCTCACTGCCATATAGCAGGGTGGGGAGGACTACTGCTCGATATACATGCAACTTTGTAGATAATTTCAGCTCCCTAAAGCCGAAGACACGGTTTCGGAGTCTGCCAAAGGCTTGAGATGCACATCTGATCCGATGCTGAATGGATGGATGGTGGAAGTGTGTCTGAACCAGGGACAGATTGAAAGAGAATCTGAGTCTTACGTACATTCACCTCAAGGCTGAAGTGCGCTTTCGCATATGCGTAGGTGTTGAATGATCTGTAAGTCGTCTTCAGTATGAGCAACAAGGGTGAGATCGTCTGCATACTGGAGTTCAGTAATGGAAGCTGACGACACCTTTGTTATTGCTTGAAGCCGTCTTATGTTGAAAAGACCTCCCCCCTTCACCCGGTAACCGATGTCCACCCTGCCGGCTAAATTGCCACCGGCACGAGTAAGGAAGGCAGCCAAAAAAATGGAAAAGAGAGTTGGTGCCAGTACACACCCTTGTTTAACCCCTGTTTGGATAGGTAAGAAATCAGACTGGGTGCCGTTGTGCAGGACACTGCCGTTCATGCCATCGTGGAGTTGCCTCACAATGGCGATGAATTTTGGTGGGCAGCCAAAACGGCTGAGAGTCCACCAGAGGGCTTCCCGGTTGACCGAGTCGAACGCCTTGGTTAGGTCGATGAAAGCCATGTACAGGTCACGATGCTGTTCTCTGCACTTTTCCTGTATCTGGCAGGCAGCAAAGATCATGTCAGTGGTGTCATGTGTTGGTCTAAAACCACATTGAGATTCTGGGAGGAGGTTTTCCGCCTCAGGAAGGAGTCTGTTTTGGAGGACTCGGTCGATAATCTTGCCAGGTACGGAGAGCAGCGAGATCCCATGGTAGTTGCCACAGTCTGACCGCTCTCCCTTGTTCTTATAAATATTGACGATGGAGGCATCTTTAAGAGCTTGGGGGATTTCCTCATTTTCCCATATATTCTCCAGGAGAGAGTGGAGACAGCTGGTAAGCAGAGGTCCTCCTGCTTTATACACCTCGGCTGGGATTCCATCAGGCCCTGAGGCTTTGTTATTTTTAATATGTTTGGTGGCAGTAACTACCTCATCCAGGGATGGAGGATAGCTGAGGTGGGTCAACTCTGGATGCTGAGGGACCTGCTGGGTAGTCAAGACATCCACATTGGTGTTTCGGTTGAGCAATGAATGGTAGTGCTCTTTCCAGCCTTGAAGGAGGCCTTCATCGTCCTTAATTATGAAGTTACCATTAGATGAGCGGAGGGGGGCTGCGCCACGAGTGGTTAGCCCATAAAATGTTTCAATGGAATTTAAATATTCGTGCATATTGTGCTGATCGGCATGGTTTTGTATTTCACATGCTTTATTCTTAAGCCAGTCATTTTTTAGAATGCAAAGTTCCTGCTGGGCTGCTGCTTTCTTCTTGAGAAAGGTATCAACTTTGGTTCGAGACTGAGGGTTGTTCTGCCATTCAGTAAAAGCAGCACGTTTATCATCGATGAATACTTTGATTGCCGGGTCAGTTTCATCAAACCAGTTCTGGTGTATTCTTTTGATTTCTCCCTATGGCTCTCTACCATAAATCAGTGCCTCTGTCAACTCTGGCATTGAAGTCACCTTATCTTCTCTGGGGATGCAGGTTAGCACTTTTTCAAGGTCAGCATAAAGTGCCTCCTTGATGCTATCCTTTGCATCCAGTGTTGGGGCGAATGCACTGATGAAGAAGGCATGACGTGGGACTCAGACCGTCAGCGGCGCTCGTTGACCCAAACAGGCATTTCAGTTATCTTATTGTACAATGAATTGGCGAATGGCAAAGCCAACCCCATAAATGAGGTTTCTCTCCTGAGCAGGCTTACCCTTCCTGAAGAAAGTATAACCAGACCCCGGTAGTAGGTTGTAGGTAGCTATCAAACTGGGAGGTACTACCGCCTGGGAAGATATTGGAAGCATAATGTGTTGTTTAATGGTAGACCCTGCTGCCATATGGCGTCACGAAAATTGTGACCAAGTCTCAGGTTGCTGATATGTCTTTCTGCCTCATTTACATACAATTGCAGGGTTTCAATTGTTTCTGTTATTATTGACAACACAACATGCTGTATATCATTACTCACTCATGAATTATTTTCTCGTTTGTGTATTTATTTATGGTTATTATTATTAATATTTGTATTATTTGGTAATAATTTTTATCTATTTTTATTACTTATTATTAAATATTATTAATATTATTATTATTATTATTATTATTATTATTATTATTATTATTATTATTATTATTATTATTATTATTATTATTATTATTATTATTATTATTATTATTATTATTATCATCATCCCCAGGCCCTGATGTGGGTCAGTGACCTATGCTCGGGTGGGCTAATCTCCGTAGAAAAAAAAATAAAAATAAAAAAATAAATAAATAAATAAATAAATAAAATACCTAGCTCTTTTGCCACAAAGGCTCATTTGTGTCAGAATCTAGAAGTCCTGACATTCCATGCAGCGACCATAAGAGGTTGTATAATTTGATTTTGCTTTGATCTGTGATCACATTTTCGACCGCATTAGAATGACCTTACTGGGTGCAGTTGCCTAGTCAGGCACTTTTCTAGCCCCCTCCCCGTGTGGGGTGAGCAGAGTGGTTTCTGTAAAGGGATGCTCAGTCACACAGACAGGACCGGATTGCACTGCTGCCCAGATCCCAATGCATAAACGACCATCTTATCTGTGCTACCCATGTGCAGAGTTGTGACTAGATACTCCCGGCAGTCATCTCTGCCTGTCTCTGTTGCCACTCGTCTCTCGCCATAGGACTATTTAGGGGTATAGGAGTTCTAATGATGATGGAAAGTACGATGAGCTGGATGATGGCTGCGTGTAAGGTGATTTATGAGGCGAAGCAGGATCACAGACTACAACCACACATCTTGGCTCTCCCTTATCTAGATTTAGTGGCGCAGATTATTACAACAACTGGGGAGAGGGAAATGCAAGATGGACAGGCTACTAAGGAGAAACCCAACAAACTGGGCTATCGGCAGTCCATTCCGCTTATACCCCCGTTAGGGTCTTACTGGCGGGGGAAGACTTACTCATGGTTGGTTCCCATCTTGGCATCGTAAAGTGACGTTAGTTTCTTAAAAAAAAAATAAATATATAAATATATATATATATACAATATACACACACATATCTATATATATATATATATATATATATATATATATATATATATATATATATATATATATATATATATATATATATATATATATATATATATATATATATATATATATATATATATATATTTATATATATTTTTATATATATATACTGAACATTATGTAGATGCGCATGAAACACAGTTTTCCTGGAAAATCGGTGTATAGTTACATTGTTTCAGCGCTGTGCGAACGTTCGTTTGTATGATCGCCAATTCGCATATTCCGTCTGCAGCAGAATAAGCGCGCACACATAGGCTGGGCATATGTATAAATGTACACATGACGACTTACACCGTGATAATACCTTAAAATCTTCCACTACTAACTAAGAGTAGTCTTCATTTATTAGCAAAAGATCGGTTGGTATATCCAGAGTAAACAGTGTGTCATCAGAGTATAATGAGAAAGGTTCTACATGCCATGCATTAATTTGCTTTGCACAAGCATAGTTATGTGGATGAGGAAAGCATAGCGCGTGAGAGTTGACTGTAACAGAAGGATATACTATTCTAACTCGTCTTGGCTATTTGTAAGGCTTCAAGAAGAATTTTCACATACAGTACACATTCTGTGCATCCACTCGTCCTAACCCTGCATCAACCATACTTGCAATTAGTTCGTTTTTGTTAATTGATACAGCTTGAGTTGAAGTTATTGCAGCACGCAAAATGCTTGGAAAAATAAATAATCATTCCAGTGTAGGCACTGAATTCATGAAATTAAAAGAATTAAATAAATGATTAGACTCCGAAATCTTTTTCGTGTTAATATCATTGTAGAAATGTCAGGAACATTATTATATACGTTTTGCAGAACGTAGTTTTAAACAATAATCATTAGATACACTGGGTGTATTTGACGTGTTTGTTGTTTGAACAGTTGTGTCTGGGATATCATTTTCATTCCTGGGGAATGAATCTGAATGGACCTTTTTAAGCCTGTCCGCATGCACTACACCTGAAGTTTGTGAGTGTGGCTTCAAAATTTTAAATTTGTTGCACGCTTCTTTAGCAATAATGAGGAATGGTCCGTCAAACTTGGGTAAAAGCTTGGACTTTCGTTCAGGTTCTCGCACCATAACAACATCGCCTACTTCTAGCATGACAGGTTTAGCTTGTTTATGTTGCTTGTATATCATTTCAGCACGTGACGCTGCTAAATGTTTCCGTACTTGGCCATAAATATCCGTGAATACTACGTTGATTTCCCTGGTAGCGAATCGTCCACATTATAGACTGGGCATGGCTTGTCTGCAAGTACGTCATATGGTAGACGTTTGTCTATGCCGTAAACAATATAATAGGGTGATTTGCCTGTAGAGCTGTTGATTGACCCATTAATAGACGCGGCGACTTGCGGTAACCAATCTTCCCATGCATAGTGCATTTGACTCGCTCTTGGACGAAGAATCTCTAGGATTTTGCGATTGGTTCTTTTAACAAGGCCATTAGCCTGTGGATGGTTAGCTGCGATAAAAAAAATTTGGATGTCGTATTATCGACATATTTGCGCTACAAGATGGTTCTTGAACTCTAATCCGTTGTCGGTGAGAAGAACCTTGGGAGTAGTAAAAGGACATATGAGGTGGATAACTAAGGCATAAGCTACAGATTCGGCTGTTTTATCCTTCAGTGGGACTAAAATCACAAATCTAGAAAAATGATCCACACACACTAGTACGTACGAGGATCCTTGATGACTCCTCGGAAGTTGTAACAAGTCGATAGCGATTGTGTCAAACGGACGTTCTGGTGTAGGATATTGTAGAATTGGAGCCGGTGACCTTGTAGTACCCTTATGCTGAGCACATGACAAACACTTAGCAATGTGCAATTCTATTTCTTTCTTCATAGTATTCCAAAAATACTTCTTTCTGACCTCCGCCAGACATTTGTCACGTCTGGGGTGACCTGCTTGGGGAGCATCGTGATACAACGTTAGTATCGTTTCACGAAGTGTATCAGGTATGACAATTTGTGTAACAATACCCTCAGTTGTCTGCTTGGAGCGAAGGAGTATGTCTCGTCGTAGTTTAAATTGATTGAACGGAAGAGGTAACTTTGGTAGATTAGCCTCCCCCCCGACTCTAGAGCAAAAATGACTGTAGACCACAATGGATCGAGTCGTTGTTCATCCCTTAATTGCGAGTGGGAGAACGATGATAGAGGCATCACTGGTGCTATGTTTCTGGACAAAACGTCTGCGACCACATTCGCTCGTCCCGGTAAATACTTGAACTCGGGTTCAAACTCTTGAATGGTCAGATACCAGCGTGCCTGTCTACCTGGAAGATTTTTACCGTGAAAAAGCTCGTCACTGCCACGTGATCTGTATAGACGGTTATTTTATAATAAAAAATTATGTCTTTAAACTTCTTCAGTGCCCAAACAACAGCTAACGTTTCTAGATGCGTTACTGAATAACGTATTTCGGCATCATTAAGTTTACTACTTGCAAAAGCAATCACTCTATATTTTCCTCGTGCGTCCATCTGCATAAGTACAGCGCCGATTACCTGTATTGAGGCGTCGGTACACAGAGTAAATTCTTGAGAGTAGTCAGGAAATGCTAAAACAGGGGCATTCGTAAGTCCTTTCTTCAATACACTAAAACTATCTTCTTGCTCACCATTCCATACAGAAGTTGCTTAGTCAAGGGTGAAGCTAATGTCGCATAACCTTTAATAAAAGAAAGATAATATCCAGATAAACCAAGAAAATTACGTACTTTATCAACAGTTGTAGGACGTGGGAACTGGGCAACAGCCTTAACTCTGTCATCAACTGTATGAATTCCGTCACCGTCAACTACATGACCAAGGAATTGGATTCTGGAATTAAAAAAGTTTGAGTCTTGCTAAAGAAAGTTTTTGGAAAACTTCACGGAGTCTAGCAATATGCGTATCTACATCCTTACTGACTACGATGGGATCATTTAAGTACCTTGAAGGCACATACTGTGGTCCCTATCAACCTTGCAAACAAGGTGTTGATCATCCTTTGAAAAGTCAGTGGAGCATTTCTGAGACCGAAAGGCATCCACAGAAATTCAAAATGGCCCAAATGTGTACTAAAAACAGTAGCCTCTCGCGATTTTTCATCCAGAGGTATTTGCCAATAACCGCTAAGCAAATCAAGGTTGCTAAATACAGCTATATCCTTGCCTAAGGATTGTAAAATATCACTCAAGACAGGCATTGGGTACCTATCTGGGATAGTATTTTCATTGACGCACCTAAAATCAATTACTGGGAGCCAACCTCCATCCTTCTTAGGGACTAAAATTAGTGGACTATTGAAAGGGGATTTTGAATGTGTGATAACCTCTTGATCCAACATATCCTGAACCATGTCCTGGACTACAGCGCGCTGGCTATGAGGTAGTCTGTAAGCTGGTATGTAAATTAGGTTTGTGCCTTGTTTTAGGGATATGTGATGTGAGGTTAAATTTGTGTGACCTAGCTGTTCCCCAGGTAAAGCTACAATGTTTCGTTGGTCGGCAAGCAACTCTAGGAGCCTGGCCTTGCCTCGAGGGTGATCAATCACCTTAACATGTGGTGTTATTTGATCTCTCCTCTCCTGTCTGGTTTGTTTAATTGAAGGTGAAACACTACCAATTGGGAATTGCGTAGGCTGTTGGGCAACATGGTTGTGATAAACTAGAAAATCATACAAATAACATCTTTCTTTCAATATTCGTAAAGCGCCTGTTCTGTTCAGAACTAGAACGTCTGTTAAACCACCAGGACGAATCGTGTTCAATGGAGATCGCACGATAAGCCTTTAACCTTGCATGTTTCCGTAAGACAGACTACATCCGTCTCCGTGTACACGCCAGGTGAAACAACATTGGCTCTGGTGATTTCCTCATTCTGAAAATGGAGAGTACCCGTTAAAAGTGCAGGTACGATCGTCCAACTATTGCTGCTATAATCACGCTGGGGAAGTGAGTCTGTGTGGTCTTGGACTCGCCTTGACTCAGAATCCACCGTCCTCATAGTAGGAGCGTTGGACAACACATTCACCCTTGCGGAGAGCAATGGTACAGACGTGTGCATGGCACTGAAGGAAATACCTTTAACAGTGATAGTATGTTTGCTTGGCTGAACATCTATCAAATTAGTTTTAAGAGTTGAAAGACCTATTAAACCGTCAGCTGGTAAATTAAAGTCTTGGACCACATAAAGATCTGCAGAAAAGGATATACCACGTCTAGATAAACGTAGTGGTAATGTTACCATTCCTTTTATGTCCAGCTGAGTACCGGAAACTCCTGAGAGATCGGTGTCAGTAGGTCGAATCAAAAATTCTCGGTGAGGGGATCTATGTTGTAACTCTTGATAGGATGCCAAAGAAAGTGCGTTTGCACAAGCACCCGTATCAATGTCTAACGCTAACTTGGCTGACCCAACCCTCGCCGGAATTGATAACACTTCGGTTTGGTTAGCGCCGCTATTAACGAGGCTGTAACAGAAGCGTTGTCGAGTGTTGGTAGTGGTGTAGCTACCCTATGTCGGTCTGGGACTGATGCTGGTCTTCCCCCGATTTCTTGTGAAAGCGACGACTCGGCTTACCGTGGTGGGGTACTTGGGGTAATTCCATCCATATTTGTCTACATCGTCGGACTGCTGTACAATCCTCCGTAGTATGGGTGGGAGAATCATGGTAGAAACACCACACGTCAGCTGTCTGGTCTGAAGCAGACCTGGTTTGAGCAGCTGTTGCATAAGTCTTAGGTGGGCCTAGTCGCTGTGGTGGTTTGTTTTTAGCCTTAGCACCACTTCGTTGGAGTTGGTAACAAAATATCAACAGTATGACCATTTTTCTTGCAATGTGTGCATACTAAATGTTGCTTCTTTGTTGCTGAGTTCTTGGGAACTTGTTGCTGAATTGACGCTACAGGTGTTTCTGTCCTTGCTAGGGGAGTACGTGATGATTTAATAGCGATCTTGGCTGCATAATCCAAAATGTCCTCATCGGGCTCATAATCATGTGTCTGCATGAATATATGCCGGGTCACGGACTGTTAGGATGAAACCAAGAAGGTCCATTAATTGTGCAAAACTGTCTAGAGACATATTATTGTGCTCGTCCACCCAGGGTGAACCACCAAAATTGGTTAAGATATCTTGACAGACCTCGCCAGCAAGGGAAACACGTCTCATCGTGTCTTCTGCACGTATCGTCCGTGGCAGATGATCAACCCACCTAAACATCCAGTCAGGTGACTCTGCTGTGCGCCTAATTCAAATGACCAATTAAAGTCTTCTTAAACTTTGCATAAGTAGGATGTACAAGACCATTAGCATCCAAATGTTGGCTCGCGTAACTTCCCTCTTTGATGTGACCGCGTACAAACGCCTTGCGTTCATCGTCACCTGTTATTTGAATGTGTTTCATTACATCTTCACAGACCTTAAAAATGTGGTTACACGATAGTCATCCTCCGCCGTAAACTCACCGATGTGATCACTGCGGGGCAATACTTGAACAATGTTAGGTTGGTTAGATGACCTGCTCGTATTAGATGTAGCCATGGGTAGTGAGTTGCTAGACAACTTAGAACTAAATGAAAGATGCGTGGATACAAGAGGGAAAGTAATCTCTGACACACTGTGAGACTCTGTAGACTGAGAGGTATCCTGCCCGTAATCAGGTGTATATTGTACGTATTACCTGACCTTAGGGTTCCACGACATAAATTGTCATGCGATTGATCACTTAAGTGTTCACTACTCTCAACAGAAATGTCTCGCAGTGAGGGCACTTGCGTTTCTTGTGAATCTATTAATTCTATGTGTTCAGTTCTTACATTAGTACCAGTAGCTAGTACAGTGTCAGACTTGAGTGCGTTCGTCAGAATTATCTGAAACGTTATCATAAATCTCCTTCAAATCGGTAATATCTGAACTCATTAAATTCAAAAAATCACCCATCAGTGTTAAATAGACATGAAAAGTCAGTCTACACAAAAACCTTGCCTGGCCATTTACAGTAAATGTTTGAAAAATATCGTAATAATTGGCAAGAAAAAAATTCTTACTGGTTCTGGAGAACTTCAGTGTATTTATATACATCAAATAATAATAAGTAAGACACTTATAAATTAACCATTATCCTACACGAGGTATAACGTGTGATGCTGTGCTGTAGGATATATTAATGTGTGTTTAATATAGTGTGTCCTTGTTTTACCTATTACTGTTGGTTCGATTGTAGAATTCTGGGAATTTCTTGAAAATCTGGCCTTTAATCCCGTAGACTTAATAATAATAATAATAATTAACGGTTTATTGAAAGAGCTTGGCAGCCAGAAGGCTGAAAATATACAGTTACATATTTGGGGAATGGGTTACGAATTACAAATAATATACAAGTAACATAAGTGACACAAATAAGACATATAATAACTAGATGGAGAAAAGCTCAAACTACAGTTCATTTCAACATAGTGACAGTGCAAGGAGTAGTGTTTACTGGGAGTGAATACACTGATTTATTACAAGTTATTGATAATTTTTACAATGGTTGGGACTGGGCTGTTCTTATAGCGATCAGTTCGTGCACGTATGGGCTGGATGCGGTTGTGGTGTCGAACAGCAATTCTCGGACTAGGGATCTCAGGTGGTAGTAGGAGCCGGTGTCGAGGATGGTGTAGAAGCTTCTTACCAAATTTGCAGATGAGGTCGTGGTGATGGTCAGTGAGAGTCGAAAGGGTCAGTGTGTTGAGCGGCTTGGATGACAGTCCGCTGGTCGAGATTCACGGTCAAGGTTGCTGGTGTGTAGTTTAAAGATGACGTCCTTGAAGAATTCTTGATGGCGTCTGGTGTTGACGAGAGTAACCACGGTCAACCACTAGGGTGATGGATGGCGAACTCGATGAACTCAGAGTTCACTGGTGTCGTCAGACGATCTTGTGAGGTCACATAGATTAATGCACCTTGGAGCTGGTAGACCTCTTGGAGTTGATTGAGTATGACAGGTCATGTAGTTGGCCTGTACCAGATGTAGCTTGTTCCACAAAGAATTTGCAACACTCTGTTTTTACAAACCACAGAAACACTTAGTTGAACAACTTGGGATGTCTAACAGGCATTTCCCTCAACTATCCCTTGTGCACAGAGTTGTACTGTAGCTGTATGGATTGGTTGTTCTTTGAGAAGGGAAAAAAAGTACAGACAGCGTCTCCACAACACTTGAGATTTGGGGGCAGTGGGGTGTCTGAGACGTTGGAGCAGGCTAAAAAGAATGTACTGGGTCACGTCTACTTAAATGGGGACTCAAGTCATCGGCCTGTCGTCACTGGGTGTTGCCACACTGCAGTGAATTATTGTTAACCCATTAAATGTTATTAAGAAAAAAAATTGTTTGTCGATCTGGGATGACATTTAAATATATCACTAGGCATATAACGTTGCTCACGAGAATATATACGGTATATAGTCTACTGCCTTGGAGAATGACACTTAGAAAATTTCACTGTTACATGGGTTACAGTGACGTCGGTTCTTTGCACAGTTAGTTACACTGCTTCACTGGTTCAGTTAATGGTTATATCTTTTCGCTGCCACCATTATATATAAGCTTTGGGTAGAGTTCCCTTAACTTGGCTAATATATAAATAAGTTGAGGGGTTAAGTTACAAACCCAAAATGGTCTTTTCTCTATTTATTGGTAAAACTATATTGGTCACAGTCTATTAGTAGATGCACCGTAATTAACACTGTAAGCTGTGAGTGTTAGTTAAGGACAGGGGTTCAGCTTGACTGAGTTAAGTCACCTGTCCGATTCTCGTGAGCTTCAAGTCAAGACTGGTCCTTGTGAGGGGAGCTCTGAAGGAGAGGCCGGGCTAACCCTACATTCTCAAGGTCGGCTTACTGATAGAGGAATTTCCCCTCACGTGAACAGCGCATGTCACCTCACAGCTTATGGAAAATTACCGTGGGGTGATTGTATTATATAAACTAAATATATTAACCCAAATTTATATAATTGTTATTTTCATGAGAAGGGCTAATACATGACTAAAGAGGCCGATATGGGACGGGCAGATTTGTTCTCAGATGTTGCACATGTGGAGTGCTACATCGAGTGCGGGAGGGGCGGTGGCAGCGTCTTTCTGGCGTTGGTGTTTGTCTGTCTCGGTTTGCAGTTTGGCTAACTCAAAAGAATTGACACCCTCTCGTGTGGTGCTCCTCCAAGGGTTACAGTGTGGAGTAATCTCCCATGCAGGTGAGGGAGTCGATTTGGCACTTTTTCAGGTTTGTCTTAAGACTATCCTTATACCTTTTCAGTTGCCCGCCAGCGTTACGTTTACTATTCGTTAGGTGACTGTAAAGTAGCTGGTTTGGCAGTCTACTGTCGTTCATACGGGTAACATGGCCAGTCTAGCGTAATGTTCATTGATAATGGTAGCCTCGATGCTCCTACAGTTGGTGTCAGCGAGAATACTGGCATTTGTTCTCTTGTTTTCCCAGCGAACTCGGAGGATCTATGTCTCACTGCCAGATAGTAGGGTGGGGAGGACCACTGCTCGATGTACGTGTAACTTTGTAGATAATTTCAGCTCCCTACAGCTGAAGACACGGTTTCGGAGTCTGCCAAAAGCTTGTGATGGACATCTAATGCGATGCTGAAACTCTTCATCGATGTCCGTGGTGGTGGATAGGTGGGAGCCGAGATACCGAAAGTGGGCAACATTAGAGGCAGTACCGTTAAGCTGGACGGATGGTGGAGGTGTTGTCGTAACCAGGGGCAGGTTAAAAGAGAATCTGAGTCTTACGTATATTCACCTTAAGGCCGAAGTGTGCATACGCATCTGCATAGGTGTTCAGGATCTCCTGCAAGTGGCGCTTAGTGTGAGCGACACGCCTACACACGCACAAACTGAACCACATAACAAGAGGCTCGCACCCGGCCTCACTCTGAAAACCCAAGGAACAAAAAAAAAAAATGGCGTGTGTGTGTTTGGGGGTGGATATTATGGACTTGATTCAGAGCGATAGTGTCCCTGCCTTCCTCTCTCCCTGCCTTTACCACACACACACACACTCTGTTACGTGTCGTATTTTTCTATTTTTTTTATATAATATGCTTCCATGTTGTTCCATATTATTCCTGTAATGATGTGTTATATTTACTATTATATAATCTAGTCACCTTACCCTGTGCTGTTAAGGTTTTAACTGTTATTATTTGTTCAAGCCCATTTTATTTCTTCATTTAGTATTGTAACAAGCATTCTTTGTTTCTCTAACGACCATCTGCATCGTTAAACGACCCATGTTTCACCGGCATGTTGCACTGGCGGGAGCCTACCCTATATATAGTACTCCACCAGCAGACTGAGTTCAGTCCAGTCCTCTTGTCATTCAGTTCACGTTCTTTTGAGTGACACCCGTCACCTGTTACTTTTACTATATTTTATTACTGTGCTGTTCCTGTCGCCACCAATGTGGTATATCTATGTGAGTACCTATTCATGTCTCTTATGTGTCCATCAGTGCTTGTTTAGTTACATTTAAGTAATTCAGTGTTGTTTCACGATAGTTAATTTTAGTGTTAGTTATTTATATGTTTATGCAGTGTTAACGTAATCCTGTTTCGATGTTTTCGTATCATTTGTGTCTTAAAGGTTTAGATATTGAATCAATTTGTTGTGACAGCCTACAAGGCTCTTTATTGTGTTAATATTTAATTTAATTAAATTCTTAAAGGTTTATTTTATTTATTTTTTTCCCTTTTGATTTGCTTCACTTTTTTTTGTTGGTTACGCCGAGAACATGGATATTAAAGTAAATTAAGAGAGGGCTTAACAGTTTTGGCGACCTTGCCAGGATTCACTAACGACCTTCTGACACTTGTGATATTTTTTCTAAGCATGCTGAAGGATTTGTTTTGAGGCATGGTAGGACTTACAATGATGTTAAGCCCCCCCACTGGTTCAAAGGATTTTTAATCCTTCTCTCCACAAAGCGAGACAAGGGAATACTGACAATGGTAATTTTGTGCGTAATAATTTTGCGCATGACAGGAGGAGCTGGACTCGTTCGCCACCAAATGGGGCGTCCAAATTTTCTAATTTACTTGTAGTTTCTGTGGAAATCCGGGTCATAAGGTGGATTTTTGTTGGACAAGGCTGCAGCCAAATAAGGTGAAGAACGAGAGAGTGCAGTTTCGGTTCTCGCCTCACGAGACTTTGATCTTTTCCAGGAGAGTTTTGCAAAGGACCCAGACGTTGGTACCTTTCGTCCCTTTTTGTCACAAGGCACGGTAGAAGTTGATGGTGTCGAAACACCAGTCACTATTTTGAGAGACTCGGGTTGTCTCCAAACTCTCATCAAAGAGGGTATTGTTGCGGCGAGGAAGACTGACAAATACGTCGTTTTGGGCTACCTTTGGGGTCAAGGTGCAGCTCCTCTGGTTTTTCAGGGATAGCTAACGTAGCCTGCGTGCACGAGCTGCCTGCTTTAGTACGTGTCAAGTCTCCTTGTTGCTAGAGTGGACCTCATACTCGGTAACGATTTGGCGGGAGGTCAAATAGGGAACGTAACCCTACCTCCTGTGCTGCGGGAAAGACCAGAGTCTACCGCAGAGCTGCAACAACTTGAAGATGATATGCCCGGTGTTTTCCCTTTGTGTGCTGTGACTCGTTCTATGTCAATGACTGATGATCATAATGTAACTCCTGATGTAGATGATTCACTTTCCTTAGAAGGACTTTTTGCTAACCCAATTGCTTCCCAAGACATTTCTTCCGCAGTTAATGCTGTGACCGGGAGAGTTGCTTTAATAGCTGCACAAGAGCAAGACGATTCATTACGGCTCTTGTTTGACCAGGTGTCCGATTCTGCCAATGATTCAGGCCCTACCACGAGATATTTCAGTCAAGACGGTGTTTTGTGCCACCGCTGGCTCCCACCGACTATGTCAGAGGAAGACGCGGACTGGGCATTTGTCACTCAAATAGTTCTCCCACACACTTACAGTCAACATGTTATAGCTCTGGCCCATGACGGTCGCTTTTCTGGACATCAAGGTGTCCGAAAGACGTTCGACAGGCTGGCCAGAAAGTTCTATTGGCCAGGTATGAGGAGAGATGTCACTAAATATTGTAAGTACTGTCATTTTTGTCAAAAGGTAGGCAAAGCCAATCAGGCTATTCCACCTTTTCCACTTGTAAGAGTACCTCACGTACCTGAGCCCTTTACAACAGTACATTATGACACTGTAGGCCCTCTGCCTAAAACTTCTAGTGGGTTTGAATATTTATTTACAGTCATTGATACCTCTACTAGGTACTTGCATGCTGTACCTCTTAGGAAAGTTACTGCTAAGGCCCAAATATCATCCATTTTGTTTCTCATTCTGCTACTGTTCGCTCATCAAGTAAGAGGTCCTTTGCACATAGTTAGAGATAGATTGTTAGGTAGTAGTGAAGAGAGCATTAGTGTATTAAGTTTAGTAGGAGATGTTAGAGAGAAGCTTCTAAGATGTTGGAACCTTGCCGCAGACCACTTACAGCAGTCGCAGTCCAAGACCAAGACATGGTACGACAAGCGTGCCAGACACAGAGTTCCAGATAGGAGATCAAGTTCTCATTCTCTTGCCGAGACATGGACAGCCGCTCCGTGCGAAGTTCAGTGGGCCATACAGAGTGGTGAAGAAGGTAAGCCCCACAAATTATATTATCTCTACCCCTGACAGGCGCCGACCACAGCGCTTATGTCACGTCAACACCATCAAGCTGTACCACACACGTCCAGCACCCCCATCTGTTGCTGATGATCCAGTTCCTGTGTGTGCCGTTGACACTTTCTTGGTAGACGGTGAGAAAGAAGAGGAAAAGGAAGGGGCAAGTCCACTCGTCCTGTCATCAGTCAGGGTTTAGCAGTCCAACTCCGTGGAGTTGCAGGAGATGCTACAGCGTCTACCGGGGACACTAGAGAGCTGACGTGCTGGCCGCCATCCAACAACATCCTCTTGTCTTCCAAGACAGGCCTGGCTGTACCAATGCCGTGGTGCATGATATTGACGTTGGTTCTGTTAAGCCTATCAAGCAGGCTCCCTACCAGCGAGTGGTGCTCACCGGTCACTCTAGTACCGAAGAAGGACGGCACTCTTCGATTCTGCATCGACTTCCGCAAGGTCAACGCCGTCACCATCAAGGACAGCTTCCCTCTACCAAGAGTCGACGACTGCATCGAAGCATTCGGGAACGCCAAGTTCCTCTCTTAAGATTGATTGCCTTCGAGGGTTTTGGCAAGTACCATTGACCCGTCGTGCTAAAGACATCTCCAGTTTTGTGACATTAGGTAAGACCTATAAATTTAATGTTGTGCCTTTCGGGCTTTGCAATGCCCCTCCCACCTTTCAAAGGCTAATGTCACAAGTCACGGCCAATTTGCCTGGTTGTGTAGTATATTTAGATGATGTTGTAATTTTTTCTGACACTTGGTCAGACCATTTATGTCAGCTAGACGCCCTCTTCACTGAGTTAGAAAATGTAGGACTTGTTATAAACTTTGCTAAGTCAGAATTTGTTTGTGCTCAACTTTTGTATCTGGGACATGTAATTGGGTTGGGGAAACTTGCTCCTCCCACAGCAAGGTGTGACACTATTTCTCAGATGCCTGTTCCATGTAACAAACGACAAGTCCGCAGATTTTTGGGTTGTGTGGGTTATTACCGGAGATATATTTGTAATTTTGCCAAGTTGGCACTACCCCTTACTGATTTGTAGAAGAAGGGTAATATTTTTTGTTGGACTTCAAGGTGTCCGGATTCTTTTCAAAACTTGAAAAATGTATTATGCTCATACCCTATTTTGAGAGCCCCTAATTTTTCTAAGCCTTTCAAGCTAGCCTGTGATGCTAGTGATCTTGCTGCAGGTTCTGCCCTGTTGCAAGAGGATGATGACAGTGTTGATCATCCAGTGGCATTTTATAGTAAAAAATTCAATCCAGCTCAAACCCGCTATTCAATAGTGGAAAAAGAATTGCTGTCAATTATCCTAGCTTTGCACATTTCAGTTATTATTTATTACCAAGTAGGCCTATTGTAATTTATACAGATCACAAACCATTGCAGTTTCTCAAAACATTCAAGTTAAAAACCAGAGATTAATTCTCTGGAGTTTGTTCCTTCAGAACTATAATTTACATGTTACACATGTTAAGGGTTCAGACAATGTGCTGGCTGATCTGTTATCTAGACCCACAGAATGAACACTTATGTCATATCAAAATTTGTGCCGGTTGGCCTGTGCATGGCAGCTCCTGTCGAGAGTTACTACCACTCTCTATCATCCATGAATCTATCCAGCCTCTTTTTGAAACTTTCCAGCGTTCCAGCACTTACTACAAAGTTGCTAAGCTTGTTCCACTCGTCCACCACCCTATTTGTGAACCAGTTCCTTTCTATCTCCCTCCTAAACTTAAACTTATCCAACTTAAATCCGTTGCTCCGAGTCCTATCCTGCCCGGAGATTATAAGAACTTTATCTATATCCCCTTTATTGATTCCTTTCACCCACTTAAATACTTCTATCATATCTCCCCGCACTCTTCGTCTTTCTAGGGAATGCAAGTTTAGTTTCTTTAACCTATCCTGATATGGAAGGTTTCTAAGTCCCGGAATCATTTTCGTCATTCTTCGCTGCACCGACTCTTGTGAATTGATATCCATTCTATAATAAGGGCACCAGAACTGAACCGCATAATCGAGGTGCTGCCTGACTAGCGCGAGATATAGTTGCAATAAGACCTCTGCACTCTTATTACTTACACTTCTAGCTATAAAACCCAATACTCTGATTGCCTTATTTCGAATATTAACGCACTGTTTTCTAGGCCGTAGGTCCGGGCTTACAAGTACCCCTAGGTCTCTTTCACAAATCGACTTCTCTAGGTTGATGTTGTTAAGGCTGTATACATTGTCAGTATTTGTTCTTCCAATATTAAGTACGCTGCACTTGCTGAGGTTGAATTTCATTTGCCATTTTTCAGACCACCCCTGCAGTTTATTTAGATCCACACACACATACACACACGCCACACACACACATACACACACACACACACACGCCACACACACACCCCACACACACACACACACACACACACACACGCCACACACAGCGCTGCACACACACACACACACACACACACACACACACACACACACACACACACACACACACACACACACACACACACACACACACACACACACACACACACACACACACACCCACCCACCCACACACACACAAGTCACACACACAGAGGAAGAGAAAGGGAGGACAACAGAGGGTGTAGGCCAGGAAGAGAGACACGCGCGCCGCCACCAGGAGGAAGAGGGGGGAGGACTGGGCTAAGAGGAAGAGAGGGAGACCCACCGGGCCAGGGAGGAAGAGAGGGGAGGGTGTACCGGGCCAGAGGAAGAGAGGGGAGGGTGTACCGGGCCAGAGAGAGAAGAGAGGGTGTAGGGGAGGAAGAGAGGAGAGGGTGTGGCCGGGCTGGGAGGAAGAGGGGAGGGGTGGCACGGCCAAGGAGGAGAGGAGGTGACTGGGCCAGGGAGGAAGAGAGGGGAGGCAGGGAAGAGCCAGCCAGGAGGAAGAGGAGAGAGAGGGAGAGGGAGGGTGTACCGGGCCAGGAGGAAGAGGGGGGGGGGGTAGGAAGGCTAAGAGGAGAGAGAGGGAGAGGGTGTACAGGCCAGGAAGAGGAAGAGAGTGGGCCACGTGCCAGGGAAGAGGGGGAGGTGTACCAGATTGGGGGGAAGCCAGGAGAGGAAGAGGGGGGAGGGTGTACTGGCCAGGAGGAGGAGGAAGAGAGGGGAGGGTGTACCGGGCCAGGAGGAAGAGGAGGGAGGTGTAGGGCCAGGAGGAAGAGGGTGTAAGAAGGAGAAGGGGGGGTGAGAGGGCTGGGGAGGGAGAGGGGGGGGGAGAAATGGACCCAGGGAAGAGAGGGAGAGGGTGTACCGGGCCAGGAGGAGAGAGGGAGAGGGCCGGAGGGGAGGAGAAAGAGGGAGAGAGCAGGAGGAAGGAAGGGGAGAGGGAGGCCAGGGAAGAGAGGGTGTAGGGTGTACCAGGGCCAGGAGACCCAGGGAGGAGAGGGGGACCGAGGGTGTGCCAGGGCCAGGGGAAGAGAGGGGAGGTGTACAGGGCCAGGGAGGGAGAGGGGGATACCGGCCAGAGGAAGAGAGGGGGAAAATACCGGGAAGAGGGAGAGAGGGGAGGGTGTACCAGACAGGAGGAAGGAGGGGAGACTGGAGAGAGGGAGAGGGTGTACCCAGGAGGAAGAGAGGAGAGGTGTGCAGAGGAAGAGGGGGGAGGAGGCCAGGGGAAGAGAGGGGAGGGTACCGGCCAGGGAGGGAAGAGAGGGGGCAGGGGGAGGAGGGGAAGAGGGTGGAGGCCGGGAGGAAGAGAGGAGAGTGTACTGGGCCAAGAGGAAGAGAGGGAGAGGGAAAATGGGGGCCAGGAGGAAGAGAGGAGGGTGGGCCAAGAGGAAGAAAGGAGAGGTGTGGGCCAGAGGAAGAGAGACTGGCCAGGTGAGGAGAGGGTGAAAGAGGAAGAGAGGGGAGGTGTACCGGGCCAGGAGGAGAGAGAGAGGGTGTACCGGAGCCAGGAGGGGAGAGGGGAGAGGGTGTAACAGAGGAAGAGAGGAGGAGGGGTGTGGCCAGGGCCAGGGGGAGGAAGAAGAGGGAGGAAGAGGGAGAGGGGCTGGGCCAAGAGGAAGAGAGGGGTGTACTGGGCCAGGAGGAAGAGAGGGGAGGGTGTGCCAGGCCAGGAGGGGAGAGGAGGGAGGGTGCCAGGGCCAGGAGAGGGGAGGGTGTACCGGGGCCAGGAGGAAGAGAGGGTGAGGGTGTACCGGGCCAGGACTACCAAGGAGGAAGAGAGGGAGAGGGTGTACCTGTACGGTGTACCGGGCCAGGAGGAAGAGAGGGGAGGTGTACCGGCCAGCTGGGAGAGGATAGCCACTACCCATCCCTTGGTGGTGAAATCAGGTCGATGCATGACCGTAACAGATGTGTGTGTGTGTGTGTGCGCCTGTGTGTGTGCGCGTGCATGTGTGTGTGTGCGCGTGTGTATGTGCGTGTGTGTGTGCGCGTGTGTATGTGCGTGTTTGTGTGTGCGTGAGTATGTGTGTGCGTGCGTGCGTGTCTGTGTGTGCGCGTGCGTGTGTGTGTGTGTGTGTGCGTGCGTGTATGTACGTGTGTATGTGTGTGCGTGTGTGCGTGTGCATGTGCGTGTAATAATAATAATAATAATAATAATAATAATAATAATTGACGGTTTATTGAAAGAGCATGGCAGTCGGAAGGCTGAAAATATACAATTACATAATTGGGGAATGGGTCTCTTGATTTAGAAATGATGTACAGGTAACATAAGTGATACAAATATGATATACAATATCCGAGCAGGATAGGACTCGTAGCAATGGATTTAAGTTGGATAAGTTTAGGTTTAGGAGGGAGATAGGAAGGAACTGGTTCTCAAATAAGAACATAAGAACATAAGAATGGAGGAAACTGCAGCGGGCCTATTGGCCCATACTGGGCAGTCCCGTTTACACCCAACCCGTATTGCTCATATGAGCATCCAACCTATGTTTGAAGCAATTCAGCGTATTCGAGTTAATGATGATATTTGGTAACTTGTTCCATTCATCCACTACTCTGTTTCCAAACCACCAGTGTTTACCTATTTCACGCCTAAATCTAAATTTGTCTAATTTAAAACCATTGTTACAGAGTTCTAAGCTTCCTGGTTGGATAGTTTGGAAACCTTGCAGCAATGTCCCCTTTGTTTAGCCCTGCCTTCCCTCCTTTTGCCTCATCAGGTAGCCCTCATCTCCCGTCTCTCAAGGGAGTGCAAATTAAGATGCTTTCAACACCATCTCAGGTTATGCCCGGGATTAGTCTTGTCATTCTCCTCTGAATTCTTTCCAAGGATTCTATATCCATTCTGTAATACAGTGACCAGAACTGAACTGCGTAATCCAGGTGTGGTCTCACAAGAGCAAGATACAGTTTTAGGATGACCTCGCTAGTCTTGTAACTAACACTCCTTTGTATGAACCCAAGTACTTTATTAGCCTTGTTATGAGCAAAAACACATTGTTTACTTGGTTTAAGGTTCCTACTTATCATTACTCCTAAATCTCTCGAAAGTCGGTTTCTCTATGGCATCGTTGTTCATCCTGGTATCTGGTTCCCTCATCTCTATACTGGAGTACTTTTACATTTGTAAACGTTGAATTTCATCTGCCATTTTCAGACCATTCGAAAAATTTGTTTAAATCTTCCTGTAGTTTGCGGAGTCCTCGTCAGATTTGATAACACGTCCTATTTTAGTGTCATCAGCAAATTTACTTATGTTGCTGTCAATGCCGATATCTATGTCGTTTATGTATATAATAAATAATAATGGTCCAAGTACTGAGCCTTGGGGAACTCCACTTGTGACCTTGCTCCAATGGGACTTAGTGCCGTTAATGCTCACTAGCTGTTTCCTGTCCTGTAACCACGCCCTAATCCATTTAAGGATGTCACCTTTGATGCCATGAGCTTCTACCTTTCTAAT
This sequence comes from Homarus americanus, assembly GCF_018991925.1. Taxonomy (NCBI): domain Eukaryota; kingdom Metazoa; phylum Arthropoda; class Malacostraca; order Decapoda; family Nephropidae; genus Homarus; species Homarus americanus. The sequence goes on along the minus strand of NW_024720773.1, from coordinate 3,002,493 downwards.
TAGTCTTTCGTGGGGGACTCTGTCGAAGGCTTTGCTAAAGTCGAGATATACCACATCATAATTGTGCCCCTCGTCCACCGATTCGAAAACTGATGAAAACAATGTTAATAGATTAGTTAGGCAAAAACGTCCGCTTGTGAAGCCATGCTGGGAATCATTGATCAATCGGTGCTTCTCCAGGTGATTTCGAATAGAGTTTGAAATGATTGCTTCCAGTAATTTGCCTACTATTGATGTTAGATTGATTGGGCGGTAGTTAGAGGATAGTGATCTATCCCCCTTCTTGAAAATCGGTATTACATTCGCTATCCTCCAGGATTCTGGTACTACACCTGTTTTTAATGACATGTTAAACAACTTTGCTAAGGGCATACTAAGCTCTTCCTTACATTCCTTTAATACTCTGCTTAAATATCTCGCCGGAGACCAGAGACTTATTAGGCTTTAGTTTGTCTATTTGCTTACTAACATCGTTACTAGTCACTACTATCTGCTTAATTTGTTTTTTCTTCACTATCTCTGAATAAAATTAGGTGCCTGGGTATCCATGTTTAAATTTTTTCGGTGGTGAAAACTGTTGAAAAAATATTTATTCAAGTGTTGCTCATTTCTCCGTCGTTATCAGTGACTCGCCCGAAGTCTGACGTATTGGTCCAATCTTCTCGTGTTTGGTTGATACATTTGGTAGAATCCTTTGGGGTTTGTCTTCGCCTCCTTGCTATCCTTACCTCATTATTCCTCTTTGCTTTTCCTTATCGGTTTTAACCTACTTACTTAATACCCTATAATAGTCCCGGAGGTGGTTCGCCTGATTTATCAGCTACCTACCTATAGCCTTCCTTTGTGTGATGTTCTTTAAATAATTATTTATCCATTTAGGGTCATTGTTGTCTGATCTGAGTTTTTTATATGGTATGTTCTGCCTTTGTGCATTAAGTAACTCACTATTTAAATTGTCATGGAACTCGGCAATCTCAGATCTCGTTATCAGGTCGGTGTCATCTGTCAGGTTCACAGCCAAGCGCGACACCCCCTCTCTCAGCTGCCTCTTTAAACTGTCAAAGTTTGCCCTTCTGAAATCTGGTACTTTAGTGGAATTTTCCTTACGTCTGCCCTGAAAATCTAACTGGAATCGAATTTCTTTGTGATCGCTGTTTGCAAGTTCGTTCCCTACCTCGACATTGCTAATGAGGTTTTCTCTGTTCGACAGAACTAAGTCCAGTATATTATTACCCTGTGTGGGTTCGGTTATATGTTGACTTAGGAAACAGTCCTGGATCGTCTCGAGAAAATCCTCTGATTCTGAGTTACCCGTAAGGTCAGTCCAATCTATTTGGCCAAGGTTAAAGTCGCCTACTATACAGACTTTGTTGTGTAATGTGTATGGAAGCCCTGCGCATTTCATCCCAGATATGTCGCTCAAATAGGGTGGTGGACGAGTGGAACAAGCTTAGCAACTTTGTAGTAAGTGCTGGAACGCTGGAAAGTTTTGAAACTAGGCTAGATAGATTCGTGGATGATAAAGAGTGGTAGTAACTCTCGACAGGAGCTGCCATGCACAGGCCAACCGGCCTATTGCAGACTCTTTATTTTCTTGTGTTCTTATGTTCTTATGATAATTTTTACAATGGTTGGGACTGGGCTGTTCTTATAGCAATCAGTTGGAAGAACAAATACTGACAATATTACTAGTAATGATGTGCTTAAAGTAATTAACAAACTGAAGCCTCATAAATCGCCTGGTCCAGACGAGGTATATGCTAGAATATTAAAAGAATGTAGAGAAGAGTTGAGTAATCCATTAGCAGTTTTATTTAATAAGTCATTAGAATCGGGCCTAGTGCCAGAAGCTTGGAAACTTGCAAATGTAGTTCCGATTTTCAAAAAGGGTGATAAATCAATAGCATCAAATTACCGTCCCATTAGTCTCACTTCAATCATAGGCAAGTTGCTAGAGTCAATTATTGCTACAAAAATCAGAAGCCACCTTGAAACATTCAACTTAATTCATTCTTCTCAGCACGGGTTCACCCAGGGACGTTCTTGTCTCACAAATTTGCTTAGCTTTTTCTCAGAAGTATTTGAAGCGGTAGATAATGATAAGTCATATGATATAATTTATTTAGATTTCAGTAAAGCATTCGATAGAGTCCCTCATGAGAGATTGATAAGGAAGGTAGAAGCACATGGAATAGGTGGATCATATTAAAATGGATTAGGTCATGGTTAACTGGTAGGAAACAAAGAGTCAGCATAAATGGATTAAAGTCAGACTGGGGTGCGGTCAAAAGCGGAGTTCCCCAGGGATCTGTATTAGGCCCTCTGCTGTTTGTTATATTCATTAATGATCTTGATTTAGGCATAACTAGTAGGATTAGTAAATTTGCAGATGATACCAAAATGGGAGAGTGATAAATTCACAGTGACTTTGAACACCTTCAAAGAGATCTAGATACCTTACATGAGTGGTCAGTAGACTGGCAAATGAATTTTAATACTGATAAATGCAAGGTACTACAGATAGGAAGACGAATACAAACGTTAAGTATAAACTAGGTAACACGGAAATAGAAAACTCAGTTTGTGAAAAAGATCTAGGTGTATTTGTTAGCAACGACTTGAAACCTAGAAAACAATGTATTAGCGTTCGCAACAAGGCAAACAAATTCTTGGGTTCATATCTAGGTCTGTGAGTAACAGAACTGCTGACGTTATCTTGAAACTTTACCTAGCATTAGTGAGGCCACACATGGATTATGCGGTTCAGTTCTGGTGTCCTTATTATAGAATGGACATAGATTCTTTGGAGAGAGTACAAAGAAGAATGACAAAAATGATCCATAATATTAGAAACCTTCCATATGAAGAAAGACTGAAAAGCTTAGGCTTGCATTCATTAGAGAGGCGTAGAGTTAGGGAGATATGATAGAGGTGTACAAGTGGGTAAGTGGGATTAACAAGGGTAAAATGGAAGATGTTCTGAAGCTCAGTAATAACGAAATAACTAGAACAAATGGCTTTAAATTAGATAAATTCCGATTCAGAAAGGATATAGGCAAGCACTGGTTTGGTAATAGAGTTGTGGATATGTGGAATAGGCTACCGAGTGCTATAGTAGGATCGGGGACGCTAGGGAGCTTCAAGACGAAGTTGGATAGGCACATGGAAGTGCTGGGATGGGTGTGAAAGGGATCTGCCCTGTATGGGCCAGTCGGCCTCCTGCAGTATCCCACTTTCTTATGTTCTTATGTTCTTGTAAGCCCGGACCTACGGCCTAGAAAACAGTGCGTTAATGTGCGAAATAAGGCAAACAGAGTATTGGGTTTTATATCTAGAAGTGTAAGTAATAAGAGTGCAGAGGTCTTATTGCAACTATATCTTGCGCTAGTCAGGCCGCACCTCGATTATGCGGTTCAGTTCTGGTGCCCTTATTATTGAATGGATATCAATTCACTAGAGTCGGTGCAGCGAAGAATGACGAAAATGATTCCGGGACTTAGAAACCTTCCATATCAGGATAGGTTAAAGAAACTAAACTTGCATTCCCTAGAAAGACGACGAGTGCGGGGAGATATGATAGAAGTATTGAAATGGGTGAAAGGAATCAATAAAGGGGATATAGATAAAGTTCTTATAATATCCGAGCAGGATAGGACTCGGAGCAACGGATTTAAGTTGAATAAGTTTAGATTTAGGAGGGAGATAGAAAGGAACTGGTACACAAATAGGGTGGTGGACGAGTGGAACAAGCTTAGCAACTTTGTAGTAAGTGCGGGAACTCTGGAAAGTTTCAAAAGGAGGCTAGATAGATTCATGGATGATAGAGAGTGGTAGTAACTCTCGACAGGAGCTGCCATGCACAGGCCAACCGGCCAATTGCAGACTCCTTATTTTCTTATGTTCTTATCAGTTCGTGCTCATATGGGCTGGATGCAGTTGCGCAGGTGTGTGGCCACGTGGCCAGGACAGTAGCTTGGGGCAATGCAGGTGTGCTCCATCTTTCAGGTTAGGTCAGGTGCGGCTGTGAGGTCAGGTCAGATTAGGTCATATCCAGCCACACTCAGTATTGCTGTGTTTTTGTGTTTTTCCTTCGAGTTAAAATTGCCACTTTTGTATATCACTTGTGGATTGATCGTCAATCTTTGCACTGTACTGTTGGTGTGAGGATGTTGATAAATCCAGATGGGAAGGAGGAGATGGGGCAGGGGAGGGCCCGACAGACTGGGCTGGCAGCTGTCTCCATGGTCAAGAAACCACGGCCGCATTAGCGGGCAGCGCCGACTTCACACGTCCTTACCCTATGAAGGCTGAGGGAAGTGTGTGTGTGTGTGTGTATGCTTGTCTGTGTGTGTGTGTCTGTGTGTGTTTACGTGTGTATGTGTGTGCATGTGTGTGCGTGTGTGTGCGTGTTTGTGTGTGTGTGCATGTTTGTGTGGGTTTGCGTGTGCATGTGTTTGTGTGTGTATGTGTGTGTGTGTGTGTGTGTGTGTGTGTTTTCGTGTGTGTGTGTGCTTGTGTGTGCTTGTACATGTGTATGTGTGTGCATGTTTGTGCGTGTGTGTGTGTATATGCGAAGGTGTTTGTGTGTGTGTGTACATCATTATTTTACCCCCCGTTTGGAAGGGGAAGAATTCAGACTGGGTGCCATTGTGCAGGATACTGCCGTTCATGCCATCGTAGAGTTGCCTTACAATGGCGATAACTTGGTGGGTAGCCAAAAAGGCTAAGGGCTCACGTGAGGAACTTCCCTGTTGATCGAGTTGAAGGCCTTGGTTAGGTCGACGAAAGCCATGTACAGGTCACGATGCTGTTCTCTGCACTTTTCCTGTATTCGGGGAGGAAGTTTTTTGCCTCCGGAAGAAATCTGTTTAGGAGGACTCGGGCGATAATCTTGCCAGCTACAGCCAGCAGTGAGATCCGCGGTAGTTGCCACAGTCTGACTGGTCTCCCTTGTTCCTATAAATATTGACAATGGAGTCATCCTTAAGAGCTTGGGGGATTTCCTCTTTTTCCCATATATTCTCCAGGAAAGAGTGGAGACCACTGGTAAGCAGAGGTCCTCCTGCTTTATACACCTCGGCTGGGATTCCATGAGGCCCTGAGGCTTTGTTATTTTTTTTCTGTTTGATGGCAGAAGCTACCTCATCCAGGGATGGAGGATAGCTGAGGTGCGTCAGCTCTGGATGTTGAGTGACCTGCTGGGTAGGCAGGACATCCACATCGGTGTTTCTGTTGAGCCCTGAATGGTAGTGCTCTTTCCAGGATTGACGGATGCCTTCTTCGTCTTTTAATTAGGGAGTTACTGCCGGATGAACGTACGAGGGCCGTGACCCGTCCCATCCTGTGCACCAAAGTCTGACATAACTGCATTTTATTTGTATCTGTAGTGTATTACTAGTATCCTTAATTAAATGTTGTGGGCAATTTTAATGTTTTTATTGCTTACAATTCCTCCTTATAATAATTGATGTTGAATAATTACTCTATACTACTGAGCGTATACTTAATGAAATTTTTAATGTTAAAAGGCCTGGCACTGATATAATGTAAAAGCTACTTATATATCAAACAATGGTACATGTATACGTAACATGCTGCTGGACACAAGTTAGACTTCCTGAAATTATCAATATCCAGTTCTTCAACACGATTGTGTACAATATATGCATATTTTAGTGACTAGATACACATACTGGGTAAACAATAGTCTTATGTAACATGCAAATATATATATGCCTAAGTTAATAACTCTTTCGGGTTTGTGTATAATTTCTGCACCCAACAACTTATAACAGACACCTATACAACTGTTGGATCTGTTTTAAGATAACCTAAACTAATTACCTAGTATAGCATTGTGTAGCTGGTTAACAGTGGAAATAGGTCATGAATCATAGTTTGCCAGATTACTTTTTTATATCCTCTTTTTTTCTTTACACGGCAATTCGAACTCTATTGTTAACAAATATCAGTAATAAATAACTGCAGCTCTGTTGTTAACAAATATCAGTAACAAATAACTGCAGCTCTATTGTTAATAAATATCAGTAATAAATAACTGCAGCTCTATTGTTAACAAATATCAGTATTAAATAACTGCAGCTCTATTGTTAACAAATATCAGTATTAAATAACTGCAGCTCTATTGTTAACAAATATCAGCAATAAATAACTGCAATTTACACCATCCAGTATACGTCAAGTTGAGAAACTGGTAGCATATACGCTGGTTTGGGTTTGGTACTTGAGGGTACTGTATGGCTCCCGGGTAAGGGCAGAGGACACACAATGACTACAAGAATAATTTTGACTAAACATTGCTCATTTGGGTTGTTTTAACCGCTCCATCCTCTCTCCTTATGGTAACCTGATTAATGACCACCACTGTAAGTGTTTGGGTAAAACCAGTATAAAATAATATTCATGAGATTGAGCGTCACAAATTCATACTCGGGACTAAATTAATATGACGTGCGACACTAGTCAGACATTTTTAAGATTCTCTGTTCGCCGAGATCTTTGGTCCTAGTTTCCTTTACAAGTTGAGAGTTTTTGGTATTAACGAAGGAAACCACATCATCCCTCTTTTACATTCCTCCCGATATTTTCATATTTCCTTGTCTCTACCCATTCATTTACCTCACTTCTCTCTTACTTTTTCTGCCCTCTGTTCCCTTTATTTTCTCTCCATTCATCTCGCTATGTATATATATCAAATCACGCCTACCTCCGTCTACTGATCTATCATATACTCTACCTTTATCTATCGAGATGTCCCTTCTTTTTAACCACAACACTGAGGGAAGGCAAAGTTGACAAGTAAAAATACAGAGTGAATAATCTAGGGGTTGAAATACGTGGATGCCCCAAGTAAGGAACACGCACACAATAATCACTGTTTGTGACAGACAAATTTAGGTTATGAAAGGGATAAGAAGATTATCATGTAAATATAACTAATTTAGTAAAATTTATATTAAGTATTTATTAAGTTAGTTAATTAGGTACATTAAATAACACAAGTAAAACCAATTATGCAATTATCAAAACAAAAATAACAACTATGCATTTGTTAAAACACAACAGAATATTACCCAATTATTCTTACTTTGAACATTAAATACACCTACTATGGACAATAACACAAAAACCTAGTAAAATTGCAGCTCAGGTAGCAAGGGTAGGGGAGGCATAGGTGAGCTTGGGAAGTATCAATGTTGAGTAAACACATAGGAGCTCGGGCGCAGGAACTCCCAGGGAGTTGAGTCGGCGGAGGAGGTGGAGATGGAAACTGGAGGATTTGACAACTTCACTGACGTGTGGTTTCCAATTTAGTTTGTTGTCGGAGGAGATGTTGATGTGCATAACCATGGTCTTGGTATGGTTGATGGTGACGTCGTTGTTGGTGGCACAATTTTGGAAACTGTTTAATAAATCCTGAAGGGAAGTATAGTCGGCAGCAGAATTGTTGACACTGATCCCAATGGTAGAGTCGTCCACATATTTCCAGCGAGCAGGGTTTCTCTTAGGGCATCATTGATATAAGCATAAGGAAGTATAGTGGTCCCATCTTGGTGCCTTGGGGGACGCCACAGGTGAGTGACTGAAAGATGGAGACAGCCTCTCGGAAGCGTACAGCTTGGCGTCAGTTACTGAGGAAGTCTGTAAGCCATGGTATAAGACTCCTTCGAAACCTGAGATCGATAGCTTTGTTGATGATTAAATTGTGGTCGACTAGGTCAAATGACTTGGTGAAGTCAATGAAGGCGACAGCTACAGACGTTTTAGTTTCTTCAGATGGCGGAATATGTAGTCGAGAAAGCTGACAAGACAGTGAGTGGTGGGGGAATTTTTCATATTACCAAATGGCTGAGGAGCTACGGTGCCTGCAATATCAGCAGCGGTGATTGCAATGGGTCATAACTAATTTAAGGATTGTGGGTTGGTTGACTTGGGCACTGGTGACACATATGAAGTCTTCCAGTCAGCTGGGCATCTGGCTTGACTGAGGGAAGCATTGATGATGGAGCAGAGGGGTTTAGCTAGCTCCGGGGAGAACTCCTTGAAGAGTTTCATTGGTAAGTCAATGGGGTGGTGGAGCGTTTTAACTTCAGTTTGTCCAGACGTTTTGTTACTTAAAATTCTTCCACTAAGTCAGTGGGAAAGTGGGCTGGTAGGTAAGCAGGGAGATTGGTTGTATCAAGCCCGGGGAGCGTCTGGCATATAGTAGCGAAATGGTTATTCGATTGCTCAGCTGCGTCAACATTAGTGAGATGGCTAAGGAAGGGGAGGGGGTGTGTCTTATTGTTTTGTCCACAGAGTTCTTTAAGCTTACCATACCACTGACTGATGTTGGTCTGCTTCAGGTGTTGCAATTTGGTTGGGTAGTGAGACTTCTTTGCAGTGCGTATTTCACGGATGACTCGGTTGCGAAAGGACCTGCAGCGGTTGTGGTCATTGAGATAAAAGGCTCTGTCTCTTTGTTGCATAAGTCTTTTGATCCGAGGTGTGATCCAGGGCAAGTCAGCTGGATGAGATCTGACGGACTTCTCGGGGAAGAAGTGGTGGATGCTCAGGTGGGTCCCTGGAGAGGACATCACCCAAGATGTTGTCCACCCCTTTTATATGGCGAATGTCCAAGTGGTAGCGCTGGATCTGCAGAGGCCATCTCAGTATGCGTTGGTTGGAGTTCTGCATACGGGTGAAGAAGGTGAGAGGGTTATTGTCGGTGTAAACGGTGATGGGATGAGGGTGTTGGTGGAGATAGCAGTCAAATTTGTGGAGAGCCATGACTAAGGCGAGGGCCTCTCTCTCAATGATGGAGTACCCTTTTTGGTGTTTCTTCAATTTGGCAGAGTAGTAAGACACCGGGTATAGCACTCCACTAGTAGGGTCCTCTTGAAGCAGGACTGCTTCAACACCAACTCCACTCCCGTCTACTTGAAGAATGAAAGGTTGGGAGTGGTCTGGAGTTCTGAGAACAGGGTGAGACGACAGCAGTAGTTTGAGACGGCTGAAGGCTGCATCACAGTCAGGAGTCCACTTAAATGAAGTTTTAGGGCTGGACAAGTAAGTAAGAGGGGCAGTAATGGAGAAGTTACTGCAGAATCGTCGGTAGAAGCCAGCCATTCCTAAAAAGCGCAGGAGGGCTTTCCTCGTAGTGGGTGTGGGGAAGGACAGGATAGCTTCCACATTGGCGTCCTTTGGTCTCGTCTGGCCCCCTCCAACAACATGTCCTAAATACACCACGGTAGCACTCCCAAAAGTGGACTTGGCCAGGTTGATGGTGAAGCCTACTTCCTGCAATAGACCGAACAAGGTGTGAAGCCGAATTGGATGTTCCTGCCAACTTTCTGAAATTATTATAAGGTCGCCTAAGTATGCATAGGTGCCAGAAAGGTCTTGAATGGTGAAATTAATGGCACGCTGAAGAGTAGAAGTAGTAGTAACCATTCCGAAAGGCATAACTTTATATTGATATAATCCAAAAGGGGTAATGAAAGCAGAGAGGGTTTTGGCTGTCTCGGTCAACTCCATTTGATAATAACCTTTTAGAAGATCAAAAGTCTGTGTGTGTGTGTGTGTGTGTGTGTGTCCGCACGAGAATCTCGGAAACTACTTTACCGATCTGTAGTGATGATGGATGGTGTTATATGTAGTGATGATGGATGGTGTTTTATGTAATGATGATGGATGTTGATGTTATATGTAGTTATGATGGATGTTGTTATATGTAGTGACGATGGGTGGTGTTTTATGTAGTGATGATGGATGGTGTTATATGTAGTGATGATAGTGACGGTGGTAGTGGTAGTGATGGTGATGGTGATGGTGATAGCGGCATGTTTGTGGTGATAGTGGTGGTGATAGAGACTGGTTGATAGTAGTGGTAATGATGGTGGTGGTAATGATGATGGTGGTAGTAGTGGTGGTAGTGCTGATGGTGGTAGTAGTGATGGTAGTGAAGGTGGTGCTATATGTAGTGATGATGGATGGTGTTATATGTAGTGATGATGGATGGTGTTATATGTAATGATGATGGATGGTGTTATATGTAGTGATGATGGATGGTGTTAATAATAATAATAATATTATTAATTAACGGTTTATTGAAAAAATTCTGCAGCCCAAAGGCTGAAAATATACATTGGACATAAATGACTTATTACATACATTGGTGGTTTAACAAAAGCCTTCATTAGAGAGTTTTTTTTTTTTAGGTTAAGGTGGGGAAAGGATGGAAGGCATGCTGGGGCTCAAGGCACAGCCAGACATGAGGGATGGAGAAGTCACAACATATAGTCGTGGGGGGAAAGGTTGGTAAAGAAGTTTAATGAGTTAAACAGAGGGGGACGACACCCCTTGTTTTACATATTACAGAGTTTGTTGGCTAACTAAGCTAACCTAGGATTTAGAATGAGGTTGCACATTTATTTTCATACTCCGAGATCTCCTCTATTGCCCGAGTAGTGAGTCGCGCCATCCTTGCTGTGGACCTTCCTGGGCAGGTGACGATCTGTGTTACATCGTCGGCATACATGACGTACTCGCTGCCGACGATTGGGGGTGGCAGGTCAGCCGTGTAGAGTGCGTAAAGGGTTGGTGAGAGACAAGAGCCCTGAGGCACGCCGCTCGAGAGTGAGAATTCTTCTCCAAAATGTTCTTGCATCTTGATTTTGGCTCTGCGGTCCATAATGAAGTTGCATAGAGAAAGGTAAAGGAACATACAGTGAACATACAGATTAATGTAGGTGTTGAACAGCAAACTCGTAGTGTAGTAACTCCCTCCCAGATGGTGTTAGGAGGAACTCACGTGGTGTAGTAGTTCCCTCAGATGGTGTTATGAGGGACCTGGCGTGGTGTAGTAATTCCCTCACAGATGGTGTTATGAGGGACTTGACGTGGTGTAGTAATTCCCTCACAGATGGTGTTATATGAGTGAGGTGTGGTCTTAGGCCTTCCTATCGTAGACGGATTAACACATCGCTGGTTGTTGTTGGGTCTCACGGGCCGTTATCACTGGGTACCTGGGATCTCACTGTGTGAAGGTTAACTTGGGTACGACTGTTACTGTTGAGTTGTTCTCACTGACTTAAGCACTGTTCACCACTGTTCACCTCTGTTTAACACTGGTTCCGTTCCTTTCCTAAATGAAATTGTAACTTCTGGCGAGAACTTGTTGATATTCCGGTGGGGAGGAGGGTTCAGGGGAGGGGGTTGGTATGGGCCAACTTAACAGTTGACCTGGCTGCTCCGAGAGGAGCGCCAGGTACGTCTTGACCCTTCGGTGGTCAAGGATGTATGTAGTGATGATGGATGGTGTTATATGTAGTGACGATGGATGGTGTTATAGGTGTTATATGGAGTGATGATGGATGTTTTTATATGTAGTGATGATGGGTGGTGTTATATGTAGTGATGATGTATGGTGTTATATGTAGTGATGATGGATGGTGTTATATGTAGTGACGATGGATGGTGTTATAGGTGTTATATGGAGTGATGATGGATGTTGTTATATGTAGTGATGATGGGTGGTGTTATATGTAGTGATCATGTATGGTGTTATATGTAGTGATGATGGATGGTGTTATATGTAGTGATGATGGATGATGTTATATGTAGTGATGATTGGTGGTGTTATATGTAGTGATGATTAGACAATAAAATTATAACAGTTTAATGCTAAAAAAATATACTTTGCTGTACCGTTGTGGTGAAAAACATGGTGGAACTTACATGCACCGTTAATGAACTATTGATGGAAGAAGTTGTTTTGGGGACTGAACAGTGAGTGAGACAATGTGGAGCCTCCCGGAGGGTGACGTCCTACCGTGGCCTAGCGACGATTAGGCTAGTATATATATATATATATATATATATATATATATATATATATATATATATATATATATATATATATATATATATATATATATATATATATATATATATATATATATATGTATATATATGTATATATATTTGTTCTTCGTTGTTCATATGAAGTTTTCAACACATTAAAATTGTTGGAAAAGAAAATATAGATATGTTTAATGCATCTATATTGTCATTATGATTCATCAAAATACAAACAGCAAATGTTATATATTATCTTATAGTCACTACAATTTTCCTTTCACACACACATGCATGAAAAGGAAATGTTAATGACATTCACCAAACTGTACCAAAATGCACAAGCCATGATTTCATGCACATAAACATGGTAGAACATGCACTCACATAATTACATAACAATGAACATAAAATGCTGTACTATGAAGCAAACTTATATATAAAATGCACATCCAGCATTAAACATATGGATAAGGCATGCACTCAGATTCCTAACATCATGAAATTCCATAGATAATTTTTTTTTAAATCAAGTCACCAAGACCACACAGATTGTATTATTGAAAATCTTCAGGTACAGTGCATTAGAAGAAAGTTTGCGGAACACGTATACAAAAGCTAGTAGGTACAATATATTCAAACAAAAGAGTGCACTACAAGCATCAGTTCAGGTATACCCGGTAAGTGAAACATTCCAAACCGATGTATAATACATACCCCTTATGTAAATTATTCCTCATTAGTTGAACAGTAAAGAAAAATAAATATAAATCAACACGTTACTACCTAGTTATGCCTTACTTTAGCTGTGTTTAATACCTAGTTATGCCTTACTTTAGCTGTGTTTAATACCTAGTTATGCCTTACTATAGCTGTGTTTACTACCTAGTTATGCCTTACTTTAGCTGTGTTTAATACCTAGTTATGCCTTACTTTAGCTGTGTTTAATACCTAGTTATGCCTTACTATAGCTGTGTTTAATACCTAGTTATGCCTTACTTTAGCTGTGTTTAATACCTAGTTATGCCTTACTATAGCTGTGTTTACTACCTAGTTATGCCTTACTTTAGCTGTGTTTTTTATCAACACAATATGAAGAACTTTCATCCTTTTTTCTTTTCTTGCATAAATCTCTCTTGAAAATTTTTACAAGGTAAGAGATCCTCATTTTCACATATATGTGAACAATAAGGCATTTAAGATCATTAAAAAAATCTTGGCTACTTGTAGTTGTAATTTCCATTAACTTTTAATTTTTCTCTAATATTGTCCTTGAAAATAATTTCACTTATATTTTGTTGAAAAACAATCTCAAGATATTTTTATTAAATCAGTGATGGTTTGGCGGCATAATTTAAATATTTTGTTTTCTCTGCAACTTTTTGGTACAAATATATGTTACAATATCTCATTTCTTTATCGGGATCTATAATAATATGTCCCCTACATTTTTCACACTTATGTTCTTATATATTACTACTATATGCAATCTTTCTTATATTCCATTCTACTAAATTAGATACTGTAAAACATTGCACATATCATTTCACATTTGAAAACATGTTTGATTTTTATAGTGAAGAAATTAATGTACAATACGTTACAGCTGTACACATCTTCAAGGTTCTGATCTAGGCAAGCATAATTACAAAGCCTACATCTGAGTTGTCCTGATGTATAATTCTTTGGTGAAAAATGGTAACTACATATCCGGAAGCTTCTGTTTAATTGCTCACAGGTCTTCCCTTGGTGAAGTAGAACCTTTGATGGAACTCCTATAATACCTAGCCATCTGAGGCATCTGAAAAACACATTAAACAAGAGTACAGTACTGATTACTTGCTAGTAGTGCTGTGGTCGTGGAGTGTGGTGTGAGTGTGGTGCTGTGGTCGTGGAGTGTGGTGTGAGTGTGGTGCTGTGGTTGTGGAGTGTGGTGCTGTGGTCGTGGAGTGTGGTGTGAGTGTGGTGCTGTGGTCGTAGAGTGTGGTGTGAGTGTGGTGCTGTGGTCATGGAGTGTGGTGTGAGTGTGGTGCTGT
>NW_024720773.1:2945811-2988498 GCF_018991925.1 Homarus americanus | reverse complement strand
CCATTCATCACCTGGTTGGTTTACCATCCCATGGTAATTCTACCAAAAAGGTTGTTCCACCACCATTCATCACCCCTAGTTGATTTACCATCCCATGATAGTCTACCAAAGGTTGTTCCCACCACCATTCATCACCTGGTTGATTTGCCATCCCATGGTAGTCTACCAAAAGGTTGTTCCACCACCATTCATCACTGGTTGGTTGCCATCCCCATGGTAGTCTACCAAGGTTGTTCCACCACCATTCATCACCTGGTTGGTTGCCATCCGCGATAGTCTACCAAGGTTGTTTCACCACCATTCATCACCTGGTTGGTTACCATCCCATGGTAAAAAAAAGAGTCTACCAAAAGGTTCCACCACCATTCATCACCTGGTTGATTTACCATCCCTTGATAGTCTACCAGGTTGTTCACCACCATTCATCACCTGATTGGTACCATCCCGCGATAGTCTACTACCAAGGTTGTTTCACCACATTACATCACCTGGTTAGTTTACTGCCATCCCGCGGTAGTCTACCAAGGTTGTTCCACACCATTCATCACCTGGTTGGTTACCATCCCCATGGTAGTCTACCAAGGTTGTTCCACCACCATTCATCTCACCTGGTTGGTTTGCCATCCATGGTAGTCTCTACCAAAGAGTTGTTCCACCATTCTCATCCACCTGATTGGTTACCATCCCATGGTAGTCTCTAAGGTTGTTCCACCACCATTCATCACCTGATTTGGTTGCCATCATGATAGTCTACCAAAGGTTGTTCCTGCATTCATCACTGATTGGTTGCCATCCGCAGTAGTCTCTGCACCAAGGTTGTTTCTACCATTCATCACCTGGTTGGTTACCATCCCATAATTCAGTCTGCAAGGTTGTTCCACCACTGTTTCATCACCTGGTTGGTTACTACCATCCCATGATGGCTTCAAGGTTGTTCCACCACCATTCATCACCTGGTTGATTTACTGTCCCGCAGTAGTCTGCAAAGGACATTCCACCATTCATCACCTGGTTGGTTCCTCCATGATTGATCTACCAAAGGTTGTTCCACCACCATTCATCACCTGGTTGGTTACCATCCCATGGTAGTAGTCTACCAAGGTTGTTCCACCACCATTCTATCACCTGGTTGGTTACCATCCCATGATAGTCTACCAAAGGTTGTTTCACCACCATTCATCACTGGTTGGTTGCCATCCCATGATAATAGTCTACCAAAGGTTGTTTCACCACCATTCATCACCTGGTTGGTTACCATCCCATAGTAGTCTACCAAAAGATTTATTCCACCATTCATCACCTGGTTGAGATTTACCATCCATGGTAGTCTACCAAAAGGTTGTTCCACCGCATTATCACCTGGTTGGTTACCATCCCACTTGGTAGTCTCTGCAAGGTTGTTCCACCACCATTCATCACCTGGTTGATTTACCATCCCATGATAGTCTACAAGGTTGTTCCACCACCATTCATCATACAGTTGGATTTACCATCTTATGGTAGTCTACCAAAAAGGTTATTCCACCACCATTCATCACTGGTTGGTTACCGTCCATATTGTAGTCTACCAAAGGTTGTTCCACCACCATTCATCACCTGGTTGGTTACCATCCCATGATAGTCTGCAAAGGTTGTTCCACCACCATTCATCACCTGATTTGGTTTGCATCTGGTAGTCTACCAAGGTTGTTCCACCACCATTCATCTCACCTGGTTGGTTACCATCCGCAGTGGTCTACCAAGGTTGTTCCACCACCATTCATCACCTGGTTGGTTGCCATCCCGCCCAGTAGTCTACCAAAAAGGTTATTCCACCACCATTCATCACCTGGTTGATTTACCATCCCATAGTAGTCTCTACCAAGGTTATTCCACCACCATTCATCACCTGGTTGGTTACCATCCCATGATAGTCTCTACCAAAGGTTTTCCACCACCATTCATCACCTGATTGGTTACCAAGCCATGATAGTCTACCAAAGGTTGTTCACACCACCATTCATCACCTGGTTGGTTACCATCCCATGGTAGTCACCAAAAGGTTGTTCCACCACCATTCATCACCTGGTTGAGATTTACCATCCCGTAGTAGTCTGCAAAAGGTTGTTCACCACCATTCATCACCTGGTTGATTTGCCATCCCGCCAGTAGTCTACCAAAGGTTGTTCCACCTGCATTCATCACCTGGTTGGTTACCATCCCGCGATAGTCTACCAAGGTTGTTCCACCACCATTCATCACCTGGTTGAGTTTACCATCCCGCGATAGTCTGGTTGTTCCACCATTCATCACCTGGTTGATTTGCCATCCCATGGTAGTCTGCCAAAAAGGTTATTTCACCACCATTCATCACCTGGTTGGTTACCATCACCAGTAGTCTACCAAAAGGTTGTTCCACCACCATTCATCACCTGGTTAGTTACCATCCCATGAGCCAGTCTGCCAAAGGTTGTTCCACCACCATTTATCACCTGGTTGATTTACCATCCTGGTAGTCCTACCAAAGGTTGTTCCACCACCATTCATCACCTGGTTGGTTACTGCATCCCTGGTAGTCTGCAAGGTTGTTCCTACCATTCATCACCTGTTTGGTTACCATCACCGATAGTCTCTGCAAAGGTTGTTCACCACCATTCATCTTACCTGGTTGGTTACCCATCCCATGATAGTCTCTACCAAAGGTTGTTCCCACCTACATTCATCACCTGGTTGGTTTTGTCATGGTAGTCTGCAAAGGTTGTTCCACCACCATTCTCATCACCTGGTTGGTGCATCCTATGGTAGTCTACCAAAAGGTTGTTCCACCACCATTCATCACCTGGTTGAGTTACATCATGAAAGAGGTCTCTACCAAAATTTGTTCCACCATTCATCACCTCAGTTTGGTTACCATCTATAGTGAGTCTCACCAAAGGGATTCCACCTGCATTCATCACCTCAGTTTGGTTGCCATCCCGCCCAGTAGTCTGCAAAAGGTTGTTCCACACCATTCATCACCTGGTTGGTTTACCATCGCGTGTAGTCTACCAAAGGCTGTTCCACCACCATTCATCACCCTGGTTAGTTTTGCCATCCCATGATAGTCTGCAAAGTTTGTTTTCACCACCATTCATCACCTGGTTGGTTACCTCCCGCGATAGTCTACCAAAAGGTTGGTTTCACCACCATTCATCTACCTGGTTGGTTACCATCCTGGTGGTCTACAAGGATTGATTTCTACATTCATCACCTGGTTAGTTACCATCGCGATAGTCTGCCAAAAGGTTGTTCACCACATTCATCACCTGGTTGGTTACCGTCCTGATAGTCTACCAAAGAGTTGTTTCTACCATTCATCACCTGGTTGGTTGCGCATCCCATGTTGATCTGCAAAAGGTTGTTTTCCACCTGTTTATCACCTGGTTGGTTACCATCCATGATAGTCTACCAAGGTTGTTCCACCACCATTCATCACCTAGTTGATTTTACCCATCCCATGATAGTCTACAAAGGTTTATTTCCACCACCATTCATCACCTAGTTAGTTTACCATCTCCATGATAGTCTACCAAGGACATTTCCACCACCATTCATCACCTGGTTGGGTTGCCATCATCCTTGTTAGATCTGCCAAAGGTTGTTTCTACCATTCATCACTGGTTGGTTACCATCCTATGGTAGTCTGCAAAGGTTGTTCACCACCATTCATCACCCCTGGTTGGTTACCATCATAATGAGTCTACCAAGGTTGTTCCACCACCATTCATCACCTGGTTGGTTACCATCCATTGTAGTCTACCAAAGGTTGTTCCACCACCATTCATCACCTGATTTGATTTACCATCCATGGTAGTCTACCAAGGTTGTTCCACGTTTATGCCTGGTTGGTTACCATCCATGGTAGTCTACTGGTTGTTCTACCATTCATCACCTGGTTGGTTACCCATCCCATGATAGTCTGCAAAAGGTGTTCCACCACCATTCATCACCTGGTTGGTTGCATCCCATGGTAGTCTACCAAAAATTTGTTCCACCACCATTCATCACCTGGTTGGTTTACCATCCGCGATAGTCTACCAAAGGTTGTTTCACCACCATTCATCTGGTTTGGTTACCGTCCTGGTAGTCTGCCAAAAAGTTGTTCCACCACCATTCATCACCCAGTTTGGTTACCATCCCGCGATGGTCTCTACCAAAGGTTGTTCCACCACCATTCATCACCTGGTTGGTTACCATCCGCGGTAGTCTGCAAAAGGTTATTCCACCACCATTCATCACCTGGTTGAATTTACTGCATCATGGTAGTCTGCCAAAGGTTGTTCCACCACTTCATCACCTGGTTGGTTACCATCGCGATAGTCTACCAAGGTTGTTCACCACCATTCATCACCTGGTTGGTTGCATCCCGTCGTCTACCAAAGTTTGTTCTACCACCATTCATCACCTGGTTGGTTGCCATCGCGGTAGTCTCTGCAAAGGTTGTTCCTACCATTCATCTACCTCGGTTGGTTGCCATCCCATAGTGGCGGTCTGCAAGGTTGTTCCACCACAATTATCACTTTCAGTTTGGTTACTGCATCGCGGTGGTCTACCAAAGGTTGTTCCACCACCATTCATCACCTGGTTGGTTACCATCCCATGATAGTCTACAAAGTTTGTTCCACCACCATTCATCACCTGATTTGGTTACCATCCCGCGATAGTCTCTACCAAAAGAGTTTGTTTACCACCATTCATCACCTGGTTGGTTACCATCCCATGATGAATCTACCAAAGGTTGTTTCCACCATTCATCACCTGGTTGGTTACCCTCCCGCAGTAGTCTGCAAAGTTGTTCTACATTCATCACCTGGTTGGTTGCATCCCATGGTAGTCTGCCAAAAAGATTTGTTCTACCATTCATCACCTGGTTGGTTACCATCCATGGTAGTCTACCAAGGTTATTCCTACATTCATCACCTAGTTGGTTGCCATCTATGGTAGTCTACCAAGAGCTGTTCCACCACCATTCATCACCTGGTTGGTTCACCATCCATGATGAATTACAAAAGGTTGTTCACCATTCATCACCCTGGTTGGTTGCCATGGTAGTCTACCAAGGTTGTTCCACCACCATTCATCACCTGGTTGGTTACCATCCCATGATAGTCTGGTTGTTCCCCACCACCATTCATCACCTGGTTGGTTACCATCCCATGGTAGTCTACCAAAAGGTTATTCCACCACCATTCATCACCTGGTTGGTTACCAGCCATGGTAGTCTGCAAAGGTTGTTCCACCACCATTCATCACCTAGTTGGTTACCATCATGATAGTCTACCAAAGGTTGTTCCACACCATTCATCACCTAGTTGGTTGCAATCATGGTAGTCTACGAGTTGTTTCCACCACCATTCATCCTGGTTGGTTCACCATCCCCTTGGTAGTCTACCAAGGTTGTTCCACCACCATTCATCACCTGGTTGATTTACCATCCCATGATAGTGCTACCAAGGATTTGTTCCACACACCATTCATCACCTGGTTGTGATTTGCCATCCCGTAGTAGTCTACCAAAGGTTGTTCCACCACCATTCATCACCTGGTTGGTTACCCATCCCATGGTAGTCTGCAAGGTTGTTCCACCATTCATCACCTGGTTGGTTTGCCTCCGCTTGGTAGTCTACAAAGGTTGTTCCACCACCATTCATCACCTGGTTGGTTACCATCCATGGTAGTCTGCAAAAGGACATTCCCTACCATTCATCACCTGGTTGGTTACCATCCCATGGTAGTCTGCAAAAAGGTTGTTCACCACCATTCATCACCTAGTTGGTTACCACCATCATGGTAGTCTACCAAGGTTGTTCCTACCATTCATCACCTGGTTGCCATCCATGGTAGTCTGCCAAAGGTTGTTCCACCATTCATCACCTGGTTTGATTTACCATCACATGATAGTCTGCAAAAGGTTGTTTCCTACATTCATCACCTGGTTGGTTACCATCGCAATGGTCTACCAAAGGTTGTTTCTACATTCATCACCTGGTTAGTTTGCCATCCTATGGTAGTCTACCAAAAGGTTGTTCCACCACCATTCATCACCTGGTTGAGTTACCCATCATGATAGTCTACCAAAAGGTTGTTTCCACCACCATTCATCACCTAGTTGGTTTACTGTCCATGATAGTCTTTGCAAAAGAACATTTCCTACCATTCATCACCTGGTTGGTTACCATCCCATGGTAGCAGTCTACAAGGTTTGTTCCTACCATTCCATCACCTGGTTTGGTTACCATCCCCATGATAGTCTGCAAAAGGATTTGTTCACCACCATTCATCCCACCTGGTTGGTTACCATCCCATGATAGTCTACCAAGGCTGTTCCACCACCACATTCATCACCTGGTTTGGTTACCATCGCGATAGTCTACAGGTTTGTTCCACCACCATTCATCACCTGGTTGATTTTACCTGTCCATGATAGTCTGCAAGGTTGTTTTCCACCACCATTCATCACCTGATTTGGTTGTCCCGCGATAGTCTACCAAGGTTGTTCCACACCATTCATCACCTGGTTGGTTTCCATCCCATGATAGTCTCTGCAAAGATTTGTTCCGCCCATTCATCACTGGTTGTGGATTTACCATCCATGATAGTCTACCAAAGGCTGTTCCACCACCATTCATCCCCACCTGGTTGGTTTACCATCCCATGATAGTCTACCAAAGGTTGATACCACCATTCATCACCTGATTTGGATTTGCCATCCATGATAGTCTCTACCAAAAGGTTGTTCTACCATTCATCACCTGGTTGGTTACCCTTCCCGCAGTGATCTACCAAAAGGTTGTTCCACCACCATTCATCACCTGGTTGGTTACCATCCTGGTAGTCTACCAAGGTTCATTCCACCATTCATCACCTGATTTGGGTGCCATCCCATGGTAGTCTACCAAGGTTGTTCTACATTCATCACCTGGTTGATTTACTGCATCCCATGATAGTCTACCAAAGGTTGTTCCTACCATTCATCACCTGGTTGGTTACCATCATGATAAGTCTACTAAAGGTTGTTCCACCACCATTCATCACCTGGTTGGTTACCATCCTTGGTAGTCTGCAAGGTTGTTCCACCACCTTCATCACCTGGTTGGTTACTGCATCCCATGGTAGTCTACCAAGGTTGTTCACCATTCATCACCTAGTTGGTTACCATCATGATAGTCTACAAGGTTTGTTTCACCACCATTCAACACCTGGTTGGTTACCATCCCATGGTAGTCTACCAAAAAGGTTGTTCCACCACCAGCTGTCCACCTGGTTGGTTACCATCCCATGATCTGCAAGGTTGTTCCTACCATTCATCACTGGTTGGTTACCATCCTGATAGTCTGCCAAAGGTTGTTTCCTGTTCATCACCTGGTTGGTTACCATCTATGGTAGTCTACAAAAGTTGTTCCACCACCATTCATCACCTGATTGGTTACCATCATGATGGTCTGCCAAAGGTTGTTCCTACCATTCATACTGGTTGGTTACCATCGCGATAGTCTACCAAAGGTTGTTCCACCTGTTCATGCCTGATTTTCATCCTTGTTGATCTCACCAAAAGTTGTTCACCACCATTTCATCACCTGGTTGGGTGCCATCCATGATGATCTACCAAAGGTTGTTCCACCACCATTCATCACCTGGTTGGTTACCATCCCCATGGTAGTCTACCAAGGTTGTTCCTACCACCATTCATCACCTGGTTGGTTACCATCCTGGTAGTAGTCTCTACCAAGGTTGTTCCACCACCATTCATCACCTGATTTAGTTACTGCATCCCATGGTAGTCTGCCAAAAGCTGTTCCTACCATTCATCACCCTAGTTGGGTTACAAGCCATGATAGTCTACAAAGAACGTTTACCACCATTCATCACCTGGTTGATTTACCATCTCATGATAGTCTACCAAGGTTGTTCTACCATTCATCCCCACCTGGTTGGTTGCCATCCCATGGTGGTCTACCAAGGTTGTTCGACCACCATTCATCACCCTGGTTGAGATTTTACCATCCCATGATAGTCCTGCCAAGAGTTTGTTTCCACCACCATTCATCACCTGGTTGGTTACCATCACATGATAGTCTGCCAAGGTTGTTCCACCATTCATCACCTGTGGTTGGTGCCACCCATCCATGGTGAATCTACCAAAGGTTGTTCCTACCATTCATCACCTGGTTAGTTTACCATCCCACTGGTAGTCTACCAAGGTTGTTCTACCACATTCATCACCTGGTTTGGTTACCATCCATGATAGTCTACCAAAAGGTTGTTCCTACCATTCATCACCTGGTTGGTTTTGTCCGTGCCAAAAATTGTTCCTACCATTCATCTGGGTTACCATCCCATGATAGTCTACCAAAAGGTTGTTCCACCACCATTCATCACCTGGTTGGTTACCATCCCATGGTAGTCTACCAAAAGGTTGTTCCACCACCATTCATCACCTGGTTGGTTACCATCCCATGGTAGTCTACCAAAAGGTTGTTCCACCACCATTGAACACCTGGTTGGTTACCATCCCATGGTAGTCTACCAAAAGGTTGTTCCACCACCATTCATCACCTGGTTGGTTACCATCCCATGGTAGTCTACCAAAAGGTTGTTCCACCACCATTCATCACCTGGTTGGTTACCATCCCATGATAGTCTACCAAAAGGTTGTTCCACCACCATTCATCACCTGGTTGGTTACCATCCCATGGTAGTCTACCAAAAGGTTGTTCCACCACCATTCATCACCTGGTTGGTTACCATCCCATGGTAGTCTACCAAAAGGTTGTTCCACCACCATTCATCACCTGGTTGGTTACCATCCCATGGTAGTCTACCAAAAGGTTGTTCCACCACCATTCATCACCTGGTTGGTTACCATCCCATGGTAGTCTACCAAAAGGTTGTTCCACCACCATTCATCACCTGGTTGGTTACCATCCCATGATAGTCTACCAAAAGGTTGTTCCACCACCATTCATCACCTGGTTGGTTACCATCCCATGATAGTCTACCAAAAGGTTGTTCCACCACCATTCATCACCTGGTTGGTTACCATCCCATGATAGTCTACCAAAAGGTTGTTCCACCACCATTCATCACCTGGTTGGTTACCATCCCATGATAGTCTACCAAAAGGTTGTTCCACCACCATTCATCACCTGGTTGGTTACCATCCCATGATAGTCTACCAAAAGGTTGTTCCACCACCATTCATCACCTGGTTGGTTACCATCCCATGATAGTCTACCAAAAGGTTGTTCCACCACCATTCATCACCTGGTTGGTTACCATCCCATGATAGTCTACCAAAAGGTTGTTCCACCACCATTCATCACCTGGTTGGTTACCATCCCATGGTAGTCTACCAAAAGGTTGTTCCACCACCATTCATCACCTGGTTGGTTACCATCCCATGGTAGTCTACCAAGGTTGTTCCACCACCATTCATCACCTGGTTGGTTACCATCTAGTCTCCAAAAGGTTGTTCCACCACCATTCATCACCTAGTTGGTTACCATCCCATGGTAGTCTACCAAAAGGTTGTTCCACCACCATTCATCACCTGGTTGGTTACCATCCCATGATAGTCTACCAAAAGGTTGTTCCACCACCATTCATCACCTGGTTGGTTACCATCCCATGGTAGTCTACCAAAAGGTTGTTCCACCACCATTCATCACCTAGTTGGTTACCATCCCATGGTAGTCTACCAAAAGGTTGTTCCACCACCATTCATCACCTGGTTGGTTACCATCCCATGATAGTCAACCAAAAGGGTGTTCCACCACCATTCATCACCTAGTTGGTTACCATCCCATGGTAGTCAACCAAAAGGGTGTTCCACCACCATTCATCACCTAGTTGGTTACCATCCTATGGTAGTCTACCAAAAGGTTGTTCCACCACCATTCATCACCTAGTTGGTTACCATCCCATGGTAGTCAACCAAAAGGGTGTTCCACCACCATTCATCACCTAGTTGGTTACCATCCCATGGTAGTCTACCAAAAGGTTGTTCCACCACCATTCAACACCTGGTTGGTTACCATCCTATGGTAGTCTACCAAAAGGTTGTTCCACCACCATTCATCACCTGGTTGGTTACCATCCCATGGTAGTTTACCTAAAGGTTGTTCCACCACCATTCAACAGCTATACTATCTCCGCACTAATCTGGCCCATAAGCCACGCCCCTCATCTATAAGAATAGCTGATTGGTTCAAAGAAAATGTTCATGTAGCTGTCCATTTATTCAGACTAAATGTGTTCACAATTGTTAATGAGACCTGTTATTATCTAAAATATTGATAAATATCTGGGTTATCAAAATGCAAATGATTTCAAGGCATTAGCACTTCAGAGAGGAAGTTAGAAAATTTTAAATATTTAGCATAAAAGGTCAAAGTCAAAGATTAAATTCACTCTCAAATGAAGTTTTTTCCTATTTCTTTATTTTGAACCAAACATAAAACAAACAGCAACAAATTATCCTCTCAGAAGTGCCTTCAAATCATTTGCATTTTGATAGTTCAGATATTTAACATTATTTTAGAGAATAACAGATCTGATTACCAATTGTGTGTTTAACATATTTAGCAGGGACGTATATTCAGGGTGTGCTTGGTGTGCTCCCACAGAAGTCATGAAATAATGATTTAATACTTTTATTTAATGTAAATAAATATACATGACATTTTACATGTATTAACACAGTGTTAACCTCAACTGTTGTTTCTTGGCTTTCCTGTTGGCTTGCTATTAGCTGCAGAGCCTTCAGTTGAGTGGAGCTGTCACTGCACACTTTGGGTAGTAGTACCAGAAGGAAGGGGATGGGGTCCGGGAGGCAGGCGATGGGGGTACAGAGGCGGGGAGGGACGGGGTTTATAGCGAGTGAAGTCGAGCGGCCAGCCAGTAGCACCCAGCGGAGGAAGTGTTGCTCCGTACTTCGTTTCCGTTTACTGTGAATGTGAAAATATATTCCTTTGCTTTGATTTACATAGTATTTAAAGCTCACTGTGCTTTTGAATTTAGATACTATGATTTCATTTTCATCCTTCTTACATAATGGGAAATACTGTTGAAGATACATTGAGTGCACCTTTTTCAACCCGAGCCTACGAGGATAAGTTGAAAGTTGCAAAAGAAGATAAACCTTGTCCGGCGTTTCCAAATTTACGTTCTACACATAAAGACAAAAAAAATGAATATACAAGATATTTTTCCATTTCACAGTATGAAACAGTGGAATGGATGACTTGTTGTGAAATTTTATCAAACCTTTTCTGTTGGCCCTGTTTACAGTGGTCCCTCGGTTAACGAGATTTCGGTTAACGAGTTACCTTCCATAAGATTCTTAACTTCGGTTAACGAGCAATCCCTCGATTCACTAGTTTCTTACGAGCCGACCTCAACATGTTTTCGCTTGCATTTGGCAGTCCACCAGCTGTAGTATTAGTCCACCAATACAGTAATCGGTTCTAGGGCTTATATTCCTTACCATTTTAGTAAATATCAAGAAGTTTATACTATTCAATAATTTTAAAAGTTTAATATTAAATTTTTTAGTCATTTTAACAATTATTAAACATAATTAAAGGTAAGGAAACTAGTTTTATGCGCGCCATCCAGCCTGTCAACACACCAAACAGGCACCAGTCTCTCTGTCTTTTCAGTGGAGGTAATATCTTGCTTGAGACTCTCTTCAACTAAATTCTTTTTTTCTGTGTTTGCAAGCAAATTATTGGTTATTTTGAAATTTATTTTACATATTGACAATATATAATGCAGTGCAGTGTTGATTTAAGAAAACAATCTTGAATTCACCAAGCGAACTAAAATTTTATGGGTGAAATGGCACCATGGGGTGACTTCTCTTCCACCCCAATGCCTTCTCTTCTCCCTTCTCCTCCACCCCCATTCTAATTCCCATCATCATCATCATCATCATCATCATCATCATCATCATCATCATCATCATCCAGGAGCCTTCTACATACACACCTCAAAGTAAGTGTACTTCTCTACCTTTTTTGTTGAATTTAGGCAATTTTCGGTGAGCTGGAACCAATTACCCAAAAACCCATTGAAACAATGGTTTCGGTTAACGAGTTTTTCGGTTAACGAGCAACCTTCTAGAACGGATTGTGCTCAACCATTTAACTACAGCACGACAGAAACATGAAAGCTCTCAATTACATGTTCAGTCTTTTTTTTATCTTAAAATGTTTGGGAAACAAAGAATTGATGCATTAATTGACTACCAACGGAAAACTTTGGCACAAAACATGGTATTAAGTAGAGCTAGCCTCTCAGATAGGGAGGGCAGCCTGAGCTCTTTCCTCATGTTTACAATTCTGGTTTATTTGGGGCATCCTAGAATGATGTGCATGGCTTCATTTTGTACTACATCAAGGCTGCTGAGTTGTTTAGAGGGAATTGTTACAAGATGAGAGAGAGAGAGAGAGAGAGGTGGTGATGTTGGGGGCGTGTGTGGGTGATGTAGAGGTGTATGTGTGATGTGTGGGTGGTGTTGGTGTGTGCAGCACAGTGTGGGTATTGTGAGCTGAGTGTTGTTGACAGAAGCAAACCTTTTTGTTTGGTAGGGTCATGTGGTCAGTCCCCCCCCTCCCCATGCCCTTTTCTCACTCAAGTGTGGCTAATTGTGATTGGGAGATGAATTTGATACCATAATGATCCTTAATTAATTATTTATCAAACGTTTCCCATAAGATATTCTTAAACGAAATATTTCTGCATGATATAGTACAGTGATGGGAATTCCATTCATTTATCAAAAAAATAAAACAAAAATGTAAGGAATGTTGATTCAGGAGTCAGTAAAATCAGTTCTAATTTCATTAGACACACCATTTTTATCAAAATAATCATGAATACTTTATCTAAAAGTTTGGTTAAATAAATATATTAAAAAAAACAGAAGCTCTATACAATGCGGGCATGAATAGAGCTGTGTTACTTTTATCCTCTTTGCCTCTGATTGGCTCTTTAGCCACTTGGGCGATTGGTCACATATGTGTTATGCGCTGTTGGCATGTACTGACTCCTGAATGTATTTGAACCTGCTCCAGTATTGGTCAAGTCTAGTCTTGAAACAGCTCACACTCTGTGCCATCAGTTTGTCCTCACAGTTTTCTGGACTTGCAGCTTTTTCAACCATGAGCTGTGACCACTTTTGGGGTGAACAGTAGTTATTTAGGTAAACACCAGTGTACATTATTATTCATACTGTAAACATAATAATGTATACTACTGTATATACTGTATTATACTCCAGCAGATCCTGCCATCTGTAGCCTAGAGTAGGCAGACACTTCACTCAATTGACTGTAATACATAACTAATCATGTCTTAACACTTGTGATGAAGGTTGGCTGGGAGATTATTGGGTCATGTTACTAACCTTTTTCTTCTCTATTTTCAATTTCTTTCTGTTCTTTTTTTTCGCCCCTCAGGCCCCATTGTGGGTCGTTTGACCTGTGCCTGGGTGGGCTAATTCACGTAAAAAAAAAAAAAATGACCTGATGCAATGTCAGGTCACCCATTGTTGGATGGGGGATTAGTGGGTCTTATGACCTGAAGATGTCTTGAATGAAATTTTTTACCTAAGAGGTATATACATAGTACTGTACTATACTGTATTGTATATGAAGGGTACAGGTATTAATAAGCACAGATTATTACAGTAACTTATCTTTACTAATTAATGAAAAAGAAGTAAACAATATTGTATCATGATTGAGTCAGTACAGTAGACAAACAGTGAGGCGACCCTTTGGGGGAGGGGGCGGTGTGGTCACGTTTACCCCCCAATGGACCCTTCTTCCTCTCCCTCCCGAGCTCACAGCAAAGGTTATATTCTTTATTTGTGTTAAAGAGATTAATTTAATTCCATAATGATCCTCTATCAGATGTTTCCAATATGATATCCTTAAATGACAAGCTGAATAATAAGGTAAAAATAAGTATTTTACTGTATATGAAGGGTACTGGTATTACAGGTTGACAACCCTTTATTCGAAATTCCGAAAACCGAAAAAAAAATTGTGGAGCATACCCCTCCCCCCCCTTTTTTTTTTTAACAGGGATTAGCCCACCCGGGCATAGATCACTGACCTACATCAGGGCCTGGGGGGCGAAAATGTAATAGTAATAATAATTATAATAATAATAATTATTCATAGTAAATAAAAATTTTAATAAAAAATACACCAAAATAAAATAATAATGATAACAATAATAATAATAATAATAAAAAATTAATAATAATAATAATAATAACAATAACATTGTAATAATAAAATAATAATAATAATAGTAATAATAATAATAATAATGATAATAATAATAATAATAATAATAATAATAATAATAATAAAGAAATACAGTTAACCCTCACTTTACGCGGTCCCGCATTCCGCGTTTCCACCTTTACGCGGTGCCCTGCCGGAACCCAGGATGCTCACATTCCGCGGTGCGTGTACCCCTTTACGCGGACAGCGGCTGGCGAGCCGCGCCATTTTTGGATCCAAACCTCCCGCCATCCGCCATGTTGTGTAAGCTGCGCGAACATGGTGCGCACAAGGTCGCCCAGTCATCAAAACATTACCAGTTCTTCACCCGCCACCCACCACAGCCGGCCCAAGTCAGTGATAGTGATAATTATGGTGAGGATATGGACTTGTATGGACTTTGGGGAGTTTGACAAAGAGGCCCTGCAAGCCTCTGTGGTGGATAGTGATACAATTGATACAAGTGACACAGGTGAGGGCCAATAATCTGCCCTCTGCCTCGGAACCAACCGCCCATCCCCGTGTGCCCAGCCATTTTTTCTACTAATGTAAGTGTTAAAAAACCTAATATTATTGATATTTCTCTTAATTATTAATTGTGTGTGCATACCATCATAAAGTTAAGATAATATTTTTACTACAACATATATGTGTGTCGTCAAAAAGTGGAGTTTGGGGATCGGCCCGGACTCCATTTCAATTAATCCCATATGTTATGTTATTCACTTTACGCGTTTCTCACTTTACGCGGGACCCTCCGGGTTACATTAACCGCGTAAAGTGAGGGTTAACTGTACAAGAATGAAAAAAGATCAAAAGTGAGAAACACGACCTAGACCTATGAATTATTATTGTTATTATTATAATTATTATTATTATTATTATATTTTTGCCCCCCATGCCCCAATGTGGGTTAGTAACCTGTGCCCGGGTGGGCTAATACACGTATTGTTTAAAAAAAAAAATCTGAAAACCGAAAAATTACGAAATCCGAAATGACTCTGGCCCCAAGGATTTCGGATAAGGGATTGTCAAATTATTACAGTTTCTATCCCCAAGTCTCTATGTATAGAATTAAACAAAGAATTTATTTGATATACTCTGTAACATTTGATACCATAATATCCTGACCACTGGGGTTAATCATACAGACTTTTCCCTGTGAAAAAGACATAATTTTGAGGAACATATTACTGTACTCATTTTGTACTCAATATACTATGCTAATGGACTACATTTTTTATTTCTTGTGCAAACTATGAGATGTTTATACACAAATTAATTGCTATCTTGCAAGGATTCCAGCAATGCAAGTTATATTCTCTTTAGTCCGTCTGTGACATTTTATTAGAGGAAACTTTGAGCATAAAACAAAATTCATTCCATAAATCATTATCACCACCATCTGCCTCCCCTCCCCCCCACTGCTGGCTGGGAGGTGGGGTGTCGAGAGCCAGGAGGGGAGATTAACGCATACTCAAGGATAATGAAAGACGGAGTTTAAGTTTTTGGTTTAAAAATGCCGGAAAGATGCTGACGCTGCTGCCGCCCCTCCCGCACTAGATGTTGCCCTCCACATGTGCAACATCTGTGATCGACCCTGCCAGTCCCATATCGGCCTCTTTAGTCACCTCAAAACTCACCAACCTAGGTGACATCCCTAATAACTCATATCATTGTATCATAGCTGGATGATCGTTATACTCAATTCTGAGTGACAGCAAAGTAGTAGTAGTAGTAGTGTGTGTGAGTGCATGGGTGTGTGCATGGGTGAATACATGGGTGTGTGCATGGGTGTGTGCGTGGGTGAGTATGTGGGTGTGTGTGTGCTGGATGGTAATGTGATGTTCTTCAGACCAGCAGCGAGACCGTTCATAATTTTATGCTTTAGGGACCATCTTTTGAAGATTATTCACCCAGATAACTACAGGCTTTTTAAGCTGGGAGCTATTCTTCCTGTGATCCATGGACGCTAAAATTGTGAATGGTTTTACTGGTGGTTATCATCAGTAGAAGCTAGCTGCAGGGACGGTGGTCGTTATCAGTGGAAGTTCCATTTTTGTACATACAGGTGGTGAGGGATCCTTCGCTGCTGATTAAGAGCTACAATAATATCATCATGAGACTGACCTACAGGACTGTATCTTTTGTACTGTATCTCAAATATGACAGTGTGGGATTTACTCACAAGATGTAAATAACAAGACAGGTGCTTGGTTTCTTGCACAATATTCTTTGCTAGTTTAGCACAACACTAAAATGGCAGATTAAAAATCTGAAAATACGACACAATAAACGAGGTCCGTGACGTTCCACTGCGGCTCAGCATCACTAAACACGACAACACCAATAATCATTTCCAGATAGATCGTGAGGGACTAGACAGGGACTTGTTGATTACATTGTGCAAGTAGTCAGGTTCACACACCACAATGGACACAGGGGCCAAGACGGCTGTGTGGGGTGAGTCGCAGGTGGTGTTGTCATGTTCCTTACAGTGAGCGGTCTGGTGCCCACCTCATCCGGCGCCAACACCTCAACTCTCCGCCGCGCAGCTTGATACTACCGGACCACCACTGCTGCCCCCCCCCCTTTCTCCCCCCTCGGAAAAAAGCAACTTGGCAGGTCCTTCAGAGTCCTTCATGACACTCAACCGGAGAGAGACTGTCGATGTGTAGCAGTCCGGGGAACGACAACACGGCCATAACGTGTGACTGCGGGAGATCTCGTCACCAGGTGGATATGCCGGAGATGCAGGTCAAGTGATTACTAAAGAACAGTCAGATTGTTGAGAGACTGTGGTTGGAGGAAGGGCAGGACATAGAAGTCAGTCTCGGAGCTGACCTGACAATCTCTTTGGTGTACAACACATTTGAATGATCAACTCTTCTTCCCACTAATCTGGTATAACTATTCATAACCATTGTGCTTACAAAGTCGTTCGTATTCGTGTTTTTATTTAGTAATATCGTTGGGTTTGTAAGTTAGCGTAGTTGAGTACTTGTCCACTCCGCGCATAGCCGCAAGTAAACAAGGAAACATGAAGAAACACAAAGATAAACTGGTAAACTTAACAAAACATGGTAAGGAGAGGAAGGTGAACATGTATATTGTACACCCCAACACAACAACCATTCTCCTCATGATGTTGTTCACTGTATCACACAGGTGTTCCTCTACTCACCAACATTCTCCTCATGATGTTGTTCACTGTATCACACTATAGTACAGGTGTTCCTCTACTCACCAACATTCTCCTCATGATGATGTTCACTGTATCACACTATAGTACAGGTGTTTCTCTACTCACCAACATTCTCCTCATGATGATGTTCACTGAGCAATCAAATGGCCATTTCGCTACTATATGCCAGACGCTCCCCCGGCTTGACACAACCACTCTCCCTGCTTACCTACCAGCCCCCCTTCCCACTGACTTAGTAGAAGAATTTGAAGTAGCAAAACGCCTGGACAAACTAAAATTAAAACGCTCTACCACCCCCATTGACTTACCAATGAAACTCTTCAAGGAGTTCTCCCCGGAGCTTGCTAAACCCCTATGCTCCATCATCAATGCTTCTCTCAGTCAAGCCAGATGCCCAGCTGACTGGAAGACCTCTTATGTATCACCAGTGCCCAAGTCAACCAGCCCACAATCCTTAAATCAGCTACGACCTATTGCAATCACCCCAATACCCAGCCTAATCTGTGAAAGTTTTGTGTTCGACTGGGCTTATGCTGATATTGCAGGAGTCGTAGACCCTCAGCAATTTGGCAATATGAAAACTTCCTCCACCACTCACTGTCTTGTCAGCTTTCTCGATTACATATACCGCCATCTCGAGAAACGAAAAACGTCTGTAGCTGTCGCCTTCATTGATTTCACTAAAGCATTCGACCTAGTCAACCACAATATAATCATCAACAAAGCTATTGACCTCGGGCTTCGGAGAAGTCTTATACCATGGCTTACAGACTTCCTCAGTGACCGACGCCAAGCTGTACGCTTCCGAGGGGCTGTCTCCACCTTTCAGTCACTCACCTGTGGCGTCCCCCAAGGCACCAAGATGGGACCACTCTGCTTCCTTATGCTCATCAATGATGCCCTAAGAGAAACCCCTGCTCGCTGGAAATATGTTGACGACTCCCACCATTGGGATCAGCGTCAACAATTCTGCTCCCGACTATACCGCCCTTCAGGATTTATTGAACAGTCTCCAAAACTGGGCCACCAACAACCATGTCACCATCAACCATACCAAGACCATGGTTATGCACATCAACCTCTCCTCCGACATTGTCCCACCTCCTTCCATTACTTAAGGTCCGAACACACTCCAGGTTGTAGATTCCACGAAGCTCCTCGGCGTCACCATAGACAACAAACTAAATTGGAAACCACACGTCAGTGAAGTTGTCAAATCCTCCAGTTTCCGTCTCCACCTCCTCCGCCGACTCAAGTCCCTTGGAGTTCCTGCACCCGAGCTCCTCAGTGTTTACACAACATTCATACTTCCCAAGCTCACCTATGCCTCCCCTACCTGGTCTTCCTCCCTAAATGCCACACAACGTAAACACCTAGAAAAGTGCAAAAGAGGGCATGCAAGATTATTCTCTCCCCTTCCTACTCCACATATCAAGAAGCGCTCGACACATTGACCCTTTCGACTCTCACTGACCATCACCACGACCTCATTTGCAAATTTGATAAGAAGCTTCTACACCATCCTCGACACCGGCTCCTACTACCACCTGAGATCCCTAGCCCGAGAATTGCTGTTCGACACCACAACCGCATCCAGCCCATACGTGCACGAACTGATCACTATAAGAACAGCCCAGTCCCAACCATTGTAAAAATTATCGATAACTTGTAATAAACCAGTGTATTCACTCCCAGTAAATACTACTTCTTGCACTGTCACTATGTTGAAATGCACTGTAGTTTGAGCTTTTCCCCATCTAGTTATTATATATCTTATTTGTATCACTTATGTTACTTGTATATTATTTGTAATTCGAAACCCATTCCCCAAATATGTAACTGTATATTTTCAACCTTCTGGCTGCCAAGCTCTTTCAATAAACCGTTAATTATTATTATTAGTAGTAGTAGTATCACACTATACTACAGGTGTTCCTCTACTCACCAACATTCTCCTCATGATGTTGTTCACTGTATCACACTATAGTACAGGTGTTCCTCTACTCACCAACATTCTCCTCATGATGTTGTTCACTGTATCACACTATAGTACAGGTGTTCCTCTACTCACCAACATTCTCCTCATGATGTTGTTCACTGTATCACACTATAGTACAGGTGTTCCTCTACTCACCAACATTCTCCTCATGATGTTGTTCACTGTATCACACTATAGTACAGGTGTTCCTCTACTCACCAACATTCTCCTCATGAACATTCAAAGTTATTAATAAACCTGTCCACATGTTATATGTGTTGTTTACAAACAATATTGACCCCCAACTTGTCTCGAAAGCATAAAGACTGGTCAGATGTACAATACTGTAGAGTGGTGTGCTGTACTGCACTATATCCTTTATTTATTACAACATGTTCTGTGTCTACAAGAGTACAGTTGGTCAAATGGTCTTAGGAATAACCCCCAGGAACATATCTCATCTGTAAGTGAAGGAGATAGTACAGTAAACTACTTTCAGAAGCTACTGCATAGGTATTGAGACGCTCTTTATTATTATTTATATTCTTTGTTATCATATAAGTTGCCAACTGTTGCTTGTTACAACATTCAAGTTAAGTTCAGTTGTTTATTGTCAAACCTTTTCATTTTATAGCATATGGTGGCCAGAATCAAAAGCAACCTGCACTACCATTGATACTCTCAAAAAGTAATAACAACAATGGTTTTCTCCTTCCATATTACAGCCCCAAGCTTTACTTTTGGCCTAACCCAGTCACTCAGTACAACCCATTAAACCTGTGTCCATCACCAGGAAACATTCAACATCATACACAAACATTTGTTATATATATACAGTACAACAGTTAAGACTCTCTCTGTGTCATAAACCATCATACTGTACAGTAAATATATTTATTCTCTCTCCAGGAAGGATACGGGATTGGCGACGATGAGGTTTCTGTAGCTTATGATGGATGTAGACAACTGTTCTGGCATAACGCTGAGAGCCAGAGTCACAAGCACCCCAGCTGGCAGCCAGGGGACGTGCTCGGTTCACTCCTCGACCTGAACAATGCTCAGGTCATCTTTTATCTCAATGGTGACCCTCTACCCCCTCTCACACAAGTGTTCAACAATGCCACGTAAGTCACCCACAAACCCCAAATCAACTTCTACTCCACTACAACTAATCTTATATTCATTGAAGCAGCTCAATTTGGAAAATATGACACATGAATCTAAATTTTACTGGTGACGTGGATGCAAAAATTTGGTGGCCCATTACACAATTTCTTTCATGGTGTGAAGAGAAAGTCACTATTTGTGAGCAGAATGTTATCAAAGTTGATCACAGGTTATTGGTGAGTGTCAGGATGTTGTTGGTTCCTTCTTCCTCAAGCCATGATGTAGAGGCGGCCATGATGTACGGGCGGCCATGATCTAGGGGCAGCCATGATTTAGGGGTGGCCATGATGTAGGGGCAGCCATGATGTAGGGGTGGCCATGATGTAGGGGCAGCCATGATATAGGGGCAGCCATAATGTAGGGGGTGGCCATGATGTAGGGGCAGCCAGAGCCACATGATGTAGTAGGTGACCAGAGCCACATAATGTAGGGGGCAGCCAGAGCCACATGATGTATGGGGCAGCCAGAGTCACATGGTGGAGGGGACTACCAGAGCCACATGATGTAGGGGGCTACCAGAGCCATATGATGGTAGGGCAGCCAGAGTCACATGGTGGAGGGGGCTACCAGAGCCACATGATGGGGCAGCCAGAGCTATAATGTAGGGGGCAGCCAGCCACATAATGTAGGGGGCAGCCACATGATGTGGGGGAGCCACATGATGTGGGGGAGGCTACCAGAGCACATGATGGGGCTACCAGAGCTGCATGATGTAGGGGCTACCAGAGCCACATGATGTAGGGGGCTGAGCCACATGATGTGGGGGGGCAGCTAGAGCACACATGATGTAGGGGGCAGCCAGAGTCACACAATGTAGGGGGCAGCTAGAGCACATGATGGGCAGCTAAAGCCACATAATGTAGGGAGCAGCTAGAGCCACATAATGTAGGAGCAGCAGAGCCACATAATGTGGGAGCAGCTAGAGCCACATGATGTAGGGGGTGCAGAACCACATGATGTAGTGGGTGACCAGAGCCACATAATGTATGGGGCAGCCAGAGCCACATTATGTAAGGCAGCCAGAGCCACATGATGGTGGGGGCTACTAGGAGCCACATGTTGTAAGGGGCTACCAGAGCTACATGATGGTGGGTGGGAGCCACATGATGCAGGGGCAGCCAGAGCCACATGATGGGGGTGGCCTGAGCCACATGATGTGGGGGGTGACCAGAGCCACATGATGTGGGGCGGGGCCAGAGCCACATGATGGGGGGGCAGTAGAGCCACATGATGGGGGGTGGCCTGAGCCACATGGTGTGGGGTGGCCAGAGCCACATGATAGGGACGGCCAGGCCACATGATGGGGCGGCCAGAGCCACATGATGTGGGGGCCAGAGTGCCAGAGCCACATGATGGAGGGGCAGCTAGAGCCACATGATGGAGGGGGCAGCCAGAGCCACATGATGTAGGGGTGGCCTGAGCCACATGGTGGGGGGGGTGGCCAGAGCCACATGATGTAGGGGACGGCCAGAGCCACATGATGTGGGGCGGCCAGAGCCACATGATGTGGGGGAGCCACATGATGGGGGACCAGAGCCACATGATGTAGGGGCGGCCAGAGCCACATGATGTAGGGGCGGCCAGAGCCACATGATGGAGGGGGCAGCCAGAGCCAGAAATATTTGTTATCTGACAAGTGAAAAGTGACCTGTTTAGATAGTCTTTAATCTTGATAAAATGTACATAAAAGTGATTTAACACTTACAGGCAGGAAGTTTGAACCCCTTGTGTTTGGGGTCACCTCTGAGCCGAATAAAATCATCTGGCATTGACAAATAAAATATTAATTGTGGCATCCCTTTGAGATAGAATTTAAGTGCAGTATTCTTAAAGTACTGTATTTTATCATTTCATGGCTCATTAATAAATAATACAGTAAAGCCATGCTACTTGGAGCAGTTGGGAAAATAAGAAAGTCCGACTTGTTTACCGCGCAGGTTTTTCTCACATCATTGCCCAGTTTTTTAGCCATTACGTCTGATAACCCCAAAACTGGTACTGTACACTTATTCACAAGACTTGCACTCTTAGAAATCGTCGCCAATTGTGAATTTAATACCTTAAGGAAAAAATAGAGTATGATACCATGGCTACCAAGATTATCATTTTTATCATAAGATTTTAGGTTATAAATGATCAATGTTTCAGAGATGGTGTTGATGCTTCTATGGAGTGAGTTGTTGTAATACAGTACTATATATAAATTAAGAAATGTTAACAAAAATAATTGTTTTATCTACTTATAATTAAAGTCTGAGTACAGTAAAACCTCAATAAATCAGACTTCAATATATCGGAATTTGCTTTTTTTGGACTTTTGAGATGCTGTGGTCACCAGAAATACTTGTTTGTTTTTTGTTTTTTGAAATGGGGAAGATTAATAAAAACCTCTTAATAAATGAACAACACTTTCTGAATACTGTACAGTGGTGTAATAGATTTGTTATAGGCCTACTGGGAACTAAGACACTGTAAGCAGACTGGGGCTGATCAGGTGTTGCCACATTCATCAGGTTTATTCAGTATTATAGTCTCATATGATTGACCTCTTATGGTTCATGATGATTAATATAACATCTTCAGTAATAGAGAAAAAATACAATACTGTATGTAATTTGTAATGACTTGAAAATAAAAGGATAAGCTGTATCAGAAGGTTGTTTACTCAAGATGCATTCGTGTGAGAGCTTTCAGTAGACCAGCTTACAACAAGGGTCACTATAACACACTGTATAGTATTTATTATGAAGATACCTTCCTGAAAACATTATTTACTACCTTTGAGAGTTATATGATACTCACAGATCCTCACAGATGATCTTCTGGAAGAGGCTCACGCCTGTGACTCCATCTCAATAGCCTCTTCTCTACTCAGACGGTGGCTGCGTGTGGCGGATATTTGTGCCCTATAATTATATACTTGTTCTTGATTTTTCCAGTATTTATCTAATTTTGTTTCAAACTTTTCCACCGTCTCCACATTCACTACCCACTCCAGTTGTTGACAACCCTACTCGGGAACGAATGTCTTCTGAGATTTAGCCTCGCTCTTGTTTTGTAGATCTTCTTTGTGTTCCCCCATGTAGTGTCATCCTCCCTCATCTGGAACATTCCTGCTGTACATGTCTGATCATATATGCCACACACTATATTGTATGTTTCCACTTGGTCCCCACGAGATCTTCTGTACGCCAGTGTCGGTAACTGTAATTTATTTAGTCTTTCCTCATAAGATAAATCCTTGATCCGTGGTACTAATTTGGTAGCCCTCCTCTGTACATTCTCTACTGCTTCTATATCCTTAATGAGATATGGTCACCAAATTCGATTAGCATACTCAAGGTGTGGCCTAACCAGAGCAGTGTACAGAGCCTTGAATATAGGTGCATCCAGATGAACAAAAGTTCTTCTAATAATGCCCACTATTTTATTAGCCTTGTTGATTTTCTCAGCTAGATGGTCAGAGAACGTCAGCTTATCATCGATGACTACCCCTATATCCTTCTCTACAGTGGTCTTCTTGATCGTGGTGTACATAT
Organism: Homarus americanus; assembly: GCF_018991925.1. Lineage (NCBI taxonomy): Eukaryota > Metazoa > Arthropoda > Malacostraca > Decapoda > Nephropidae > Homarus > Homarus americanus. The sequence continues at coordinate 2,964,294 of NW_024720773.1, read as the reverse complement.
GATATCCCTGGTCAGCAACTTTTGTTCTTCCTATCCTCATGTATTTACTTTTTTCTGGGTGAAAGTTCAGCATCCACTTCTCAGTCCAACCCCTGATCCCATCCAGGTTCTCCTGCAGCGTGTCACAATCCTCATCTCGTTCTATTTTCCGAAAAATCTTTGTGTCATCCGCATATAGATATACCTCACTGTCGTGTTTAATTGCCTCGGGACAGGTCATTGATAAAAAGGACAAACAGCAGGACAAACTGATGACTCAGTTTGGCTACTTGTACACTTAGACAAATGATTACTGAATAAACCAGGGTATATTCAGATGCATAATAATTTACACTACAATATTACTTATTAAATGATGATAAATACACAACTGTACTGTACTAATTTACTTAGTGTTGAAGACAGACATTGTGGTAAGTCGATCAGCTGTTTGCTCTTTTTTAAACAAATGACTCATAGTGTTCAGTGTGTGTGAGATTGTAAGACGGAGTAACATTGTATGATATGTTTTCCCATGTGGGAGTTTGTCTGTGGCAGCGCCGAGTTGCCAGTTACTGTCTGGTGCTAGCAAGAGTAAAGTCTCCAAAGAACCTGGTATACCATTCAAACCTCTCACAGTGTGGGATTATTTTTTCAGGAAAGTTGATTCTATTAGTATAATATTTTATTAACCTGGCACCAAATGATCCTAAATTATATGAGAATTGTGGTGAAATTACTTAAAGAAGTGTTAAAGGAATCTTGGAGGTTGGGAGCCACCCACCCATAAGACCCCCTCCACTACCCCACTGCCAGCTGCTCCCAGTAAACATTTGTCTTCCACATACAATATACTCCTACACTTATTTGTTCTTATTTTTATCTTTATAGTACTGTACAGTTTACAGTTTTATCTTTATCATAAGACAAATTCTGTGGTTACTTACATATAACACTACAATAAACAACAATTATCTCGGTGACAACTAGGGCCGGTATGCACAAAACTTTTAAGTGCTAGCAAACAGTTGTTAAGGCTGACATTTTCCTGTTAAGTACTAATAGTACACACACAATACTTTTAAGGGCTTTAATAGTTCTGTTAAGTTAAAAGTCCTCGGGAACACTTTTAAGTCCTGTAATAGTAGTCTGTCAGCTTATTTTTTTTTTTTTTTCGGAATTAGCACACCTGGGCACAGGTCATCGACCCACAATGCGGCCTGGGGGGCGAAAAAATAAGAACAGAAAGAAATTAAAAATAGAGAAGAAAAGATTATACAGGTTGTACCTCTCTAGTCCGGCATTCTGTGGTCGGAACGATTTTAGTTTGTCCAATAGGTAGATAGGCAGCATTTTTTTTTTTTATTATAACTTATCTGAATTATTATTATTATTACAGGAGTATTAAATTTTCGCCCCCTCAGGCCTCAATGTGGGTCAGTGACCTATGCCCGGGTGGGCTGATCCCCCGAAAAAACAACAACAATGCCGCGGGAAATTAAGGTTTGTTTACTTCCGGCAGTTCGGCTGCTCTCTCTCTCTCTGCTTGTCTATACAGAGTACAACATTTAACCCTTCAATATATATGAGCAGTAAATAAGTGTTGCTTTCATATTCTTATGTAGAGTAATGACGATATGTTTTCACATGTGCGCACTTACATACTTGGTCTCACTTTTTCTTCTTTACCATTAATGGTTAGCTACTTATATTGTTCCATTTGTTAACATTACTTCAAACAACCATATTAATTTTTTTACATTAATTTTACTACAGCTACAATCAGGGTCTTATTTTCTTCAGTTTTATTTGTAGAACCAATCAGTCACTGGTTTTGTAAGCATTAACGAAAACAATGCCAGCAGCCGTCTCGTCTCCTTGTGTGTTTTAATATTCCACGTATTATTAATGAATTGTATTGTTCATTTTACACACACAAACATTAATTCAATAAAAAAAAAATTCAGAAACATTAATTAAAATATATATGAACGGTAAATAAGTATTGCTTTCATATTCTTATGTAGAGTAATGACGATATGTTTTCACACGTGCGCACTTACATATGCGATCTCTCTTTTTTTCTTTACCATTATCGTTAGCTACTTCTATTGTTCCATTTATTAACATTAAATAACATTACTTAAAACAACCATATTAATTTTACTACAGCTACAACCAGGGTCTTATTTTCTTCATTTTTATATGTAGAACCAGTCAGTCACTGGTTTTGTATACAACGAAAACAAAGCCATCTCGTCTCCTCGTGTGTTTTAATATTCTACGTATTATTAATGAATTGTATTGCTCATTTTGCACACATAAAAATTAATTCAATCAAAAAGACATTCAGTAATAAACAATAATGAATCCTTTGTACATAAGAGAAATGACGCTGTTTACACGATTGTGCACGTCTGAACGTTGGTGAGCCGTTCAAACCCATCGAAATTCGAGTTTCCACCGTCAAAATTTTTAATTGTTTTTCTTTCTTGTGTTCCAATAAAATACGTTGAATTAAAAACTCGCGAAATTTGAGAAGCTACTATACTTCATTTAACCCTTCAATATGTCTTCAAAGAGACCATGAAGCAGAGAAAGTGGTGCTAGTGCTTCCAAGCGTAAGCACAAGTCACTATCTATCCAGGAAAAGGGTGAATTTCCATGGTCCGGAAATTTCCAGGTCCGGCACCGGTCAGGTCCCGAGGTTGCCGGACTAGAGAGGTACAACCTGTACTGTGTTAATCTACACCACAAAGATGCCGGAAAACCAGCTTTTTAAAGTGAGACAGATTGTATAAGTATGGAAACTTAGAAGAAGGCAGAGCATTCCACAGTTTGGCTGTGTGAGGAAAGAAGGGGGTACTATAACGGGTTATTCTTGTGTGACCGACATCCACAGAGAAATGGTGGGTACAGCGGACAAGACGTGTGTTACGAGCCCACGGCCTTGCTGGCGGTACACAGGATGCCAAATCCACCGAACATTGCCCGTTAAAGTACCTGTAAAAGAGAGAGAATGAAGCAACATTGTGGTGAAGAGAAAGAGAAGAAAGATTATCAACTAAAGGAGGAGAGTTAATAAAACAAAATGCCTGGCGAACCAACAACAATATCAGCGGCGGCTACGCAATAATCGGGAAGGAGAGATATATTTAATGAATATAGTGTGTATATATTAAACATAGTGTGAATACAGTATATTGTGTGTATTTTCTCTTTATAGTAAAGATCTTCTTTCTTGATGTGGACAATACTGTGAACCGGCGTGTCTCACACTCTGCCACTGACCTCACCACTCCAGGAATTGCAGCATTGACTCTCATGATGATTTCCAGCCACCCCTCTTTGGTTATTTTTTGTTAGCCACCCATCACCCTTTTTCGCTAGGTTTCTTGCTGTTTTAGAGGATTCTGACATTTATCTTTGGGGCAAATCACTTTTTTAGAGAGGTGATGGATGGTTGACGAAACGAAAGCAACGCTGCGTGTCACCTTAACTTGAAGTTGGGAAGATTTTTTATTTTTGCAAGTAATTAATCGCGAATATCGTGTTTATTTTTGGACTGCGCCGCTTAATTCAAGTACAGTATTACCCCGCCTAAAGCGGTTTCACTTAACGCGTTTTTTCATATACGCGGTGCCTCGCCAGAAGCGAACTTTCACTTAACACGGATTTTTTCCACATATACGCGGTGAGTGTCCGGCTCGAGACGCTATTTTTAGATTTGCCCCACCCACCACCCGCCACCCTGCCTGACTGCCTGTTTTAGCTCATAAAATTCATACAAATTACCCGGCCAGAATATAATTTACATTGCTGGAATTCTTACAATATGATGATCATTTTGAATATAAACATCATAGATTTTGCATTAGACATACAAATTTTAGATATAATGTTTATTCTGAGTAAATATGTTATTTTTTGTGCAAAATATATGACATTTGTATTGAAAATATTCCTGGTCTTACAAGGAATCCAGCAATGTCAATTATATTATCCTAACTTTAGTTTGAGGTATTATTTATTACTAAAAAGTTAAATATTCTGGTTTTCCCACACATCTCCTTGGGACGGTTGGTGGGGGGTGGGGGGGGGAGGGAGGGACCGACCGACCATCTGTTACCCTGTGAAGAATATATTTTTTTTTTATTAACTGAAGATATTTGTTTTAGCTCATAAAATTCATACAAATTACCCGGTCAGAATATAATTTACATTGCTGGAATTCTTATAATTGGATGATCATTTTGAATATAAACATCATAGATTTTGCATTAGACATACAAATTTTAGATAAAATGTTTACTCTGAGTAGATATGTTCTCTTTTGTGCAAAATATATGACATTTATATTCAAAATATTCCTGGTCTTACAAGGAATCCAGCAATGTCAATTATATTATCCTAACTTTAATCTGAGGTATTATTTAATACAAAATGTTAAAATTTATTTTTTTCACCCAACCTTTCTCTTGAAGGGAGGGTTGGGGGACTGACCAGCGGTTGGAAGATGGGGGAGGCAAGGTGGGGTACTTTGATTGACAGATAGTGTTGTGAAGAATATTTTTTTTTTTATTAACTGAAGATATTTGTTTTAGCTCATAAAATTCATACAAATTACCCGGCCAGAATATAATTTACATTGCTGGAATTCTTACAATTTGGTGATCATTTTGAATATAAACATCATATATTTTGCATTAGACATACAAATTTTAGATAAAATGTTTTCTCTGAGTAAATATGTTATCTTTTGTGCAAAATATATGACATTTATATTCAAAATATTCCTGGTCTTACAAGGAATCCAGCAATGTCAATTGTATTATCCTAACTTTAGTTTGAGGTATTATTTATTAAAATTTAGTGGTTTTCCCCCAAAAATTTCTCAGAGAGGGAAGAGCCAGCAGTGTAGTGTGAGAAGAGGGGGAGGGAGTTGAGTCCATTATTTGAATGGACATTAACTTGGCGACTGTATTTCTCTATTTCTCTTAAGTATTAATTGTGTGCATGTACCATCATAAAATTAAGATGTTATTTTTACTACAACATAGTTATGTGTCGTCAAAAAGTGGAGTTTGGGGGTCGGGCCGGTTTCTATTGGAATTAATCCCATATGTTCTGTTGTTCACTTAACGCGGTTTTCACTTAACGCGGTACCCTCTGGGTTTTATTGACCGCGTTAAGTGGGGTACAACTGTATATTCTTTTGTTTCTCGATGGTATCTACTAAATGGTGATAAAAAAATTCATAAAAAGGTAAGGAGTTGATAACGAAAAATAACCCCCTCTTTTGTCTTTATTATTGAGGAAAGCCTTCAAGTGGCCATTCAATATTAACTTTTTCTCTTCAGTGGCATCTACCAATAATAAAGTCTGGTCTGTTGTCCAGTTGGGCTTCTTTTTCTTTCGTGGGGTTGAGGCTTCCATTTCCTTAATAACACGTTTGTTTACAAACAGCACAGCAAGGCCAAGCCACCGATCACTATCCTTGGTTAATAAATCCTCCTTCACACCTCATAGATAAGAGTTTTTTATTTTAATGATCAAAATGTTTATAAATGTAAATACTGAAATTAATCATCATAATTTTATTGAGGTTATTCAGTCATAAGACCATTTTATATAATGAACTGCTATCTTTAGCGCTGTTTAGCAGTACTTAACAAACAACTATTTGTGCGGTAAAAGTTTGCTAGTTAAGCTTTGTGTATAACTTTTCAATTTTACTGTTAGAAAACAGTACTATTATGTCATTAACATAAAAGTTTTGTGTATACGGGCCCAGACTTACATGTCTGATTTTCAACCCAGAGAGTTCTGTTTCATATTATTTAATTGTTGATGTAATATTCTTTTAATAACCTTTTTATACACTTAAAGACCTTAGTTGTTGAAGTACAGTAATAACATAACAACAACTGATTGTCTTTAAATAGTTCAGATTAGCAGTCTTATCTCCAACACCCCCCCCCCCTCATATATTCACTGTTTTCAGAATTTTGCATTATTCGGACTGGAGTCTGCCCCAATTATTCCAATTTATCGAGGTTCTAATGTATGTAACTAAACGCTTAGCTGAAATAATTAAGGATGTTATTGTGTACAACTTTTTGAATACAGAGCAAAAGTGTCAAAATTACAGTACAGTATTTTCTCCTCTTATGAACTTTCAACTTACAAATTTTCATCCATTTTAGTTGTCTGTTTGTTTGAAGTTTTCCGGCGGTGATAGTTTGCTTTTATTAACATTATTGACCTCACTATGTCCGAGAAGCATAAAAAAGTGCCAGTAATGAGAGGGTGAGTGAGAAAAGATGCACAATGGAAACAAAAGTGGTGATAATAAATCAAGTGGAAAGAGGTGATATGATAATAATGTGGCTCGTGCTGGGTCGTTGACCTGTGTGTTAGTAACAACTGGGTCGTTGACCTGTGTGTTAGTAACATTTGGGTCGTTGACCTGTGTGTTACTGACTCGATCAGCATTTCTCTTTGTGTTTATTTCTGCTGTAGAAGGTAATTAGCACAACATTGTTCACAAACATTGTGTTTCTCTCTTTTGTACAGATGTGGATTTTTTGCAGCTGCCAGCTTCATGTCCTTCCAGCAGTGTGAGTTTAACTTTGGGATGAAGCCTTTTATCTACCCACCTAAGGACGTGGCCTTCCAGAGCTTTAATGATCATGCTTATCTCAAGGAAAGTGAGAAGATTATCTTACCCAGGTACGTCGAGAGTTGCCATACACTGACTCAGGTGTGTGGAGAGTTGCCATGCACTGACTCAGGTGTGTGGAGTGGTCATACACTGACTCAGGTGTGTGGAGAGTTGCCATACACTGATTCAGGTGTGTGGAGAGTTGCCATACACTGACTCAGATGTGTAGAGAGTTGTCATACACTGACTCAGGTGTGTGGAGTTGCCCATACTGTGGCTCAGGTGTGTGGAGTTGCCATACACTGACTCAGGTGTGGCAGGTTGCCGCCTGCACTGGCTCAGGTGTGTGGAGTTGCCATACCTACGCTCAAGTGTGTGGAGTTGCCATACACTGTTTCAATTGTGTGGAGGTTCTGCCATACCGACTCAGGTGTGTGGGTTGCATACAAACTCAGGTGTGTGGGGTTGCAGCTCAGGTGTGTGGAGAGTTGCCATACACTGGCTCAGGTGTGTGGAGAGTTGCCATACACCGACTCAGGTGTGTGGAGAATTGCCATACACTGACTCAGGTATGTGGAGAGTTGCCATACATCGACTCAGGTGTGTGGAGAGTTGCCATACACTGACTCAGGTGTGTGGAGAGTTGCCATACACTGACTCCATCACCTCACCACCTGACTCTACACCTCACCACCTAACTCATCACCTCACCACCTGACTCTTCACCTCACCACCTAACTCATCACCTCACCACCTGACTCATCACTTCACCACCTGACTCACATCTGCACCTCACCACCTAACTCATCACCTCACCACCTGACTCTTCACCTCACCACCTAACTCATCACCTCACCACCTGACTCATCACTTCACCACCTGACTCATCACCTCACCACCTGACTCATCACCTCACCACCTAACTCATCACCTCACCACCTGACTCATCACCTCATTAGCTCAGCTCAGAGTTACATTAATTTATTAGTTTACTTTCTTATTATTGTATGTACATTTAGAGAAATGTTTATGTTTGTACAGTAATAATAAATAGACCAAGAGCAGAAAAATCCAGCATTACCCAAGAGGTTGAGGCTAAACATGGTGCAGTCTTTCATAACTCAGGGGACCCTTCTACCCAGGCTCTGAGCAGAAAGGTTTGGAGTTATTATCTCACAATTTCTCACAGTTTTCTCCGAGTGGGGAGGTAGAAACTTGGTTAAATTCAATAGTAATAAAACTCTGTATTTACCAATTACACTTTCCAAATTAGATGATCTCCCACCAATCACATTTGAGGATGCATTCATTCTGCCAAATTCTAAAGCAGATATGCTATGCCTCACCATTTCCTCTAATATGTCATGGATGCCACACATCCTCAACATTGCTAAAGCTGCCTCCCGAAAGCTGTGAATGCTGTACAGATGCCCTAGCTACTTCACTCCTGAGCAGTTGCTTCAAGTATATAAGGGATTCATTCGTCCTAATTTGGAGTACTGCTCTCACATCTGGGGTGGCTTTCTTCTGTCCAACTGTTAGATAGGGCGGAATCAAAGGCATTTCGTATTATTAACTCTCCTCCTTTAGTTAACAATCTTTCTTCCCTTTCTCTTCACTACATTATTGCTTCACTCTCTCTCTTTTACAGATACTTTAACGGGCAATGTACGGTGGATTTGGCATCCTGTGTACCGCCGGCAAGGCCGTGGGCTCGTAACACACATCTTGCCCGCTGTGCGCACTGTTTCTCTGTGGCTTTCGGTCACACTAGAATAACCTGTTATAGTATACAGTCATGCGCTGGTTAACGTCCGACCAAGCAACGTCCGATCGCATATACGTCCGTGGCCGCCTTGCCCCCCCCCCAAAAAAAAATAATAATAATAATAAATAAATCTGTGATGCCTGCTGGACCACCACTCCACAACCCCCTGACGGAGACACGATGATCCTCCCAATACTGGTCAGATATTATGTGTTAAAGGAATATGCTTCCTTCCTTTGGCCTTTTTTAAACATTTGCCTCCAGGTGTAATGTTAACCTACATCTATTAAGGATAAAATCTTTCACCTACAAATTGACAATAACAAATTGACAATATCACATTTGCTGTAATCAGACATATCTAGTTGCCTCAACAATTGCAACCCCAGTGGCAATTGGGGTTGCAATTTCAAATTCTGTGGCATTACTAAGAATAACAAAGTCTCTGGTGCACTCTAAGATTAAGAGAGAAAACGGAGGACTCAGGCATCCTGATGTGAGAGAAAATGCACTCGTATGATGGGGGATCAAATATGATGGGGGATCAAATAAAAAAAGCATAGCTACATGTTTTGTGGACTACAGTATTAAGCGTACCCTTTTCATCACTTTGTAATAAACCTAGCCATGCCTATGTGTGTTTATGATATTTACCATAACATTATATACACAGTATATTTAGTGGGTCTAAATGGTCGTAAAATGGGAAACTTGGGGTTGGGTCTTGGGTGCCTGGAACCAATTAGAATAAATCCCATAGGTTCTGTACTTTCGTTATCGGCGGGGTCCCAATTAGGTGCTATAACCAAGGGATCACTGTACTGTACTGTATATACAGGTAGTTCTGCTATAACGCGATAATTGTGTTCTTGTAAAATATCGTGTTATAGAAAATCGCGTAATAGAAATAACAGGGCTTATGGAGAAAATAGGGTTAGATAGTTACTCGAAATCGAAAAAATTTAGTAGTTAGCCTAACACAAAGATAGCACAGTCTAAATAAATGTTGCATTCATATCTAATAATGAAATCATACGATAAATTTAACATACCTTGAAAAATATAGATGTAACTTGATTAGGAGGAAGGGTGATTTTTGGGGTTGATAACATCAGCTTCTCTCTTCAAGTGTTATATCCTTTCTTTTACGATAATCACCGTGAATTCTATCATCAGAATGCTTTTTGGAGATATTCTTCTTTACCATATTCACAGTTAATACCACAAAATTGGAGAAATAGTAAGCAAAAATCGCGTTATAGCAAACAAGCGATCGCGTTATACAAATATTGTTCCGAATTCATAAATCGCGTTAGAGCAAATTCGCGTTATCAAAACACGCGTTATAGCAGAACTCACTGTACTTATGACGCAATAGTTAGCCTGGTGTTATGGTACAAGGGTACCAAATGACAGCACTAGGATCGCTTCCTCTATCAAGGAATAAACAATTAAAATATAAATTGAAAAAAAACATTCAAATAATGGGACCTAGCGAACCTAAATGGCCCTAGAGCGGGCACAGTCACGTATGCATCGCGTATTCTTATAGATTGTGCGGCCAGGCGTACGTTATCTTGTGAATTTAGTCAATATTGTACAGTAACAATGGACCTAAGTGCAAACCTGCATTGTACATGTACAAAGTGATTACAGTACTAAAAATTTTTTGTCTATTGCAAATATAGCTTGTTTATACAGGTATTCAAATAAATTACTACCTTACAAGAATCCCTCCAATGTAAGTTATATTCACCCAGGTCGTTTGGGTGGCAAATTATGAGAAGAGCTTAGAAGCTCTTAAGTAATGATAAATAAACACGCAGGCAGGCCTTCAGCGCCAACTGTCAAATCTTATCTCAAATAAATAAACAAACAAACAAACAAACGCCAGACATTCTGTCCCCCCCCCCCCCCTGTCTTCCCACCCTCCTCGTGTTCCCAGACAAAAGATTGGTGATTTCTTTATGTTTATTTTATATAATATCTCAGACTAATGTTAGGATAATATAATTTGCATTGCTGAAATCCTTGCAAGACAGAGATTAATTTAAATATAAGCTTCATATATTTTGCTCAAGATATAAACAATGTAGTACAGGTACATTAGTGTACAATACTGTAGTACATTTATGATATAAATTTTTTCAACTGTATTTTTGGGTAGATTTACATAAATTTCTTCATTTATTTTCATCCATTTACATGCACACACCATACTAAAATAAACGTAAAATAAATAAATGACCTTAGTGCAAAGCTGGAGTGCACATGTACTAATTTGATTACGGTACTAAAATTGTTGTCTAGTGCGAATTACTGCATGTTTATATTCAAATATATCATTATCTTACAAGAATCCCATCAATGTTAATTATATTCTCCCAGGTCATTTCACTGGCATTTTAAAATGAGAGAAGCTTAGTAGGACTGTTAAATAAACACACAGAGGCCTTCGGCTCAAGCTGTCAAACATATCACCTCAACCCCCCCCTCCCCTCGCTGGCTGACTGTCCCTCCCAGCCAGGGTTTTTAGCTTACAGTTTTTATCTTATACAGTCAACCCTCACTTTACGTGGTTAATTCAACCCACGGCGGCCCGCGTAAAGTGAGAAACGCGTAAAGTGAACAACATAACATATGGGATTAATTGAAATAGAGACCGGGCCGACCCCCAAACTCCACTTTTTCCCGACACAATACGTACGTTTTACTAGAAATAACATCTTAACTTGAAGATCTAAAAACAAACCAACCCCTCAACCACCACAGCGACTAGGCCCACCTAAGACTTATACAACAGCGGCTCAAACCAGGTCTGCTTCAGACCAGACAGCTGACGTGTGGTGTTTATACCATGATTCTCCCACCCATATACGGATGATTGTGCAGCAGTTCCGACGATGTAGACAAATAGGGATGGAGTTACCCCAGGTATCCCACCATGGTAAGCCAAGCCGTCGTTTTCACAGGAAGTCGGGGGAAGACCAACATCAGTCCCAGACCGACATAGTGTAGCTACACCACTACCAACAGGCAACAACGCTTCTGTTACAGTCTCATTAATAGCGGAGCTAACTGAAGCGGAAGTGTTATCAATTACGGCGAGGGTTGGGTCAGTCAAGTTAGCGTTAGACATTGATACGGGTGCTTGTGCAAACGTACTTTCTTTGGCATCCTATCAAGAGTTACAACGTAGATCCCCTCACCGAGAATTTTTTATTCGACCTACTGACATCGATCTCTCAGGAGTTTCCGGTACTCAGCTGGGCATAACAGGAATGGTAACATTACCACTACGTTTTTCTAGACGTGGTATATCATTTTTGCAGATTTTTATGTGGTCCAAGACTTTAATTTACCAGCTTACGGTTTAATAGGTCTTCTGACTCTTAAAACTAATTTGATAGATGTTCAGCCAAGCAAACATACTATCACTGTTAATTGTATTTCCTTCAGTGCCATGCACACGTCTGTACCATTGCTCTCCGCAAGGGTGAATGTGTTGTCCAACGCTCCTATTACGAGGACGATGGATTGAGACAAAGCGAGTCCAAGATCTATCAGGCTCACTTCCCCAGCGTGATTATAGCAGCGATAGTTGGACGAGCATACCTGCAGTTTTAACGAGTACTCTTCATTTTCAGAATGAGGAAATCACCAGAGCCACTGTTGTTTTACCTGACGTGTACACAGGGACGGATGTAGTCTGTCTTACGGAAACATGTAAGGTTAAAGGCTTATCGTGCGAATCTACATTGAGCATGATTCGTCCTGGTGGTTTAACAGACGTTCTAGTTCTCAACAGAACAGACGCGTTACGAATATTGAAAGAAAGATGTTATTTGTGTGATTTTTCGAGTTTATCATAACCATGTTGCCCAACAGCCTACGCAATTCCCAATTGGTAGCGTTTCATCTTCAGTTAAGCAAACCAGACAGGAGAGGATAGATCAAATAACACCACATGTTAAGGTGATTCATCACCCTCAAGGCAAGACTAGGCTCTTAGAGTTTCTTAACGACTACTGAAACACTGTAGCTTTACCAGGCGAACAGCTAGGTAACACAAATTTAACCTCACATCACATATCCCTAAAACAAGGCACAAACCCAATTTACATACCAGCTTACCGACTTCCACATAGCCAGCGCGCTGTAGTCCAGGACATGGTTGAGGATATGTTGGATCAAGAGGTTATTACACATTCAAAATCCCCTTTCCACTATTTTTAGTCCCTAAGAAGGATGGTGGTTGGCGCCAGTAATTGATTTTAGGCGCGTCAATGAAAATATTATCCAAGATAGATACCCAATGCCTGTCTTGAGTGATAATTTACAATCCTAAGGCAAGGATAATGCTGTATTTAGCAACCTTGATTTGCTTAGCGGTTATTGACAATTACCTCTGGATGAAAATTCTCGAGAGATTACCGCTTTTAGTACTCCTTTGGGCCATTTTGAATTTCTGAGGTTGCCTTTCGGTCTCAGAAATGCCCCACTGATTTTTCAAAGGATGATCAACACCTTGTTTGCAGGGTTGATAGGGACCACAGTATGTGCCTACTTAGATGATCTCATCATAGTCAATAAAGATGTAGATACACATATTGCTAAACTCCGTGAAGTTTTCCAAAAACTTTCTACAGCAGGATTCAAAGTCAAACTTTCTAAATGTGAAATTTTAAAATCCAGAATCCAATTCTTTGGTCGTGTAGTTGACGGTGACGGCACTCATACAGTTGATAACAAAGATAAGGATGTTTCCCAGTTCCCACGTCCTGCAACTGTTAATAAAGTACGTAGTTTTCTTGGTTTATCTGGATATTATCGTTCTTTTATTAAAGGCTATGTGACATTATCTTCACCCTTGACTAAGCTACTTAGGAAGGATGCAACTTTTGTATGGAATGCTGAGCAAGAGGATAGTTTTAGTGCACTAAAGACAGCACTTACCAATGCCCCAGTTTTAGCATTTTCTGACTACTCTCAAGAGTTTACTTGGTGTACCGACGCCTCAATACAGGGAATCAGCGCTGTACTTATGCAGCTGGATGCACAAAGAAAATATAGAGTGATTGCTTTTGCAAGTCGTAAACTTAATAATGCCGAAACACGTTATTCAGTAATGCTTCTAGAAACGTTAGCTGTTGTTTGGGCACTGAAGAAGTTTAAAGACATAGTCTTTGGTTATAAAATAACTGTCTATACAGATCACGTTGCAGTGACAGAGCTGTTTCACGGCAAAAATCTTTCAGGTAGACTAGCATGCGGGTATCTGACCATTCAAGAGTTTGAACCCTAGTTCAAGCATTTACCGGGAAGAGCAAATGTAGTCGCAGACGCTTTGTCCAGAAACATAGCACCAGTGATGCCTCTATTAACGTTCTCCCACTCGCAATTAAGGGATGAATAACGACTCGATCCATTGTGGTCTACAGTCATTTTCGCTCTAGAGTCGGGGGAGGAGGCTAATCTTCCAAAGTTACTCTTCTGTTCAATCAATTTGAACTACGACGAGACATACTCCTTCGCTTGCTCCAAGCAGACAACTGAGGGTATTGTTACACAAATTGTCGTACCTGATACACTTCGTGAAACGATACTAACGTTGTATCACGATGCTCCCCAAGCAGATCACCCCGGTCGTGACAAATCTCTGGCGGAGATCAGAAAAAAGTATTTTGGGAATACAGTACTATGATGAAAGACATAGAATTGCATATTGCTAAGTGTTTGTCATGTGCTCAACATAAGGGTACTACAAGGGCACCGGCTCCAATTCTACAATATCCTACACCAGAACGTCCATTTGACACAGTCGCGATCGACTTGTTACAACTTCGAGGAGTCATCAAGGATCCTCTTACGTCCTAATTTGTGTGGATCATTTTTCTAGATTTGTGATTTTAGTCCCACTGAAGGATAAAACAGCCGAATCTGTGACTTATGTAATGCTGATATATAATAATAATAATAATAATAATAATAATAATAATAATAATAATAATAACAATAATAATAATAATAATAATAATAATAATAATAATAATAAAAACAATACTAATAGTAATAATAATAATAAAAATATTAACAATAATAAAAAAAAAAAAATAATAATAATAATAAAACAAAAATAACAATAATAATAATAATAATAATAATAATAATAATAATAATAACAATAATAATAATAACAATAATAATAATAACAATAATAATAATAACAATAATAATAACAACAAAAATAATAACAACAATAATAATATTAACAATAATAATAATAATAATAATAATGACATAACAGACGAAGGATTTTAACAACCCTACTGAAACAATAGTGTTCATTCTGAAATTCCTTGATCCCTCCTGTGATATATGTGTATGTTTATATGCTGCCTTTATTGATTATATATACATTATATATTATGTTACTTCTTACCAAAGTCAGAAAGTGTTTAGGCTTGTGTAAACACGAAATGTGTTAGGCACGTTGTACGAACAACAGGGGATAAACGCTCTAGGTAGACGGAGCATGTGGCTTGTCATTCTCCCATTAAATAATGTAAGATACTACACCTCCTAGGTACAGATATTTTATTGAGTGACTATACATTAAGCATCATTTTTAAAGACTTCATTGTGTTGTACCTTGATGCTGTATAAATTTACTATGTGGTAATTTAACTCAAATGTATTACAGTGTAAGGAGCACCAAGTATAAAGTTACAATATGGTAGTAGGCAGCTATCAAACGGGTAGGTACAGTCACCCAAAAAAGTCCTGTCACGAATCATGAACCCCAATATTCAGACTCTTGAATCCGAAGCATTTATGGACAGAATAATGTATTAGTGTCTACTGCTTCGGGTTCACGAGTCTGAGTCGTGCTTCGTGACAGGACTTTTTTGGGTGGCTATACTGTAGTGGATACTCTCTCCTACAACTGCCACTGCAATTTGTCGCTGACAAGCCGATCCCTTTTCGAGTTTCCCAGCCAAAGCCTCGTGGTCTGACAGATCGGGGTCGGCTATCAGTGACGGACCTCCTATATGAGCTCTCAACCTCACCGTGAAATCCCTTCTACCTACAGCCCCGCAACACGCAACACATCCTCTGAGCAAGCTCCTCAACACACAGCAACTCCCTAGCACCACACTGTACTTGCAATATATTTATATAAGAAAACCACCATTAAGAGTTTCCTTTCTCCACTCCATCCTGAGTGCGAGACATTATAACCAAACACAACAAGTGGTGACCCCCGAAGAAATGCACTCACACAGGGTGGAGGAGAAACGGATCACTCTCACAGTCTTCAATCACAACATTTAAGACTGGCTTATCCACACGGAGGCAGCCCTCATCGGCTCTACAGCTACAGACAAACAGAAGTATGTCACCCTAGTCTGTTCCCTGCCCACTGAAGTCGCCACGCAAGTCTCAGAAACCATCACCAACCCTCCAGCAGACAACAAATTCGAAGCTCTAAGAGATGCTCTCAAGAGGCGATACCAGCGGCCCGACACCAGTCTCCTGCAAGACCTATCTGGCCTCTCCCTCGGTAACTCAACACCTGCACGTCTCTGGGACAAGGTGCAAAGACTGAACTCCCGCCACACAGACAGGCTTCCTGACACTATCCTGCGCCAGCTTCACACTCAGAAGCTCCATGCAGAAGTTTGTCTCGTCCTCTCAGTATTGGACTACTCTACTACCTCGGCGACCTATGCAGCCATGGCAGGCAGAGTATTCCTCGAATACACTGCTGTGTGCCATGCTCCCGCAAACAACTCGGTGGCCACACCATCACTTTCCTTCGGTCTCATCAACCAAATCAACGCTCCCCAGATGAGCAACACCACACAAGATATGAGGGACCTACTACAGTCCCTACACCACAGGATGGACACCCTCGAGCAGCTCTGCTCTTCCAACCCTGCAGCTGCTCCTGCCCCACACACTGTCCTTCCGACCCCAACACACCCGCCCTGCCTCAGAAGCCGCCGCCAGCACAGTGTATCTACCCCCTGTTGGTACCACCAACGTTTTGGTGCTAACGCTAGACGCTGTGAGGCTCCCTGCAACCACACGAGGAAGCAACATCGATGGGGATTGGTAGGTGCCATAACCTCCGACACTATCAAGCAGCACATCACATGCCTTACTTCTGACCTTGACCACTTCACTCCTGCTGCCTGTCATAACTACTGCAAACACTACAATAGGCAGTTTCTGCATTCAAGGCTACTGCCCCACGCCAGCCTTCCCATCGCCCTGAACACATTCATCCCGCACCTCCTTCGCCAGCCTTCCCATCGCCTTGAACACATTCATCCCGCACCTCCTTCGCCAGTCTGCCCACCATTGCCGCTCACAGCACCACCTCGCCCACAACATTTCTGGGTACCCTCTTTTCATCCTCAGGTACCTACTGCTCCTGACGTGGACCCTGCTCCTGATGAGGATCCTGCAGCCGGCCCTATGAACCCAGACACCCCACCCGGTGCCCCTGAGGACTGTGCACCTGCCGCAAGAGAAGCACCACATTCCTCGCCTGTTCAACCTTCTCTCCTCTGCAACCCTCCTTCTCCCACAGGGGAGGAGGAGTATTGTAGTGGATACTTTCCCCTACAACTGCCATTGCAATTTGTCGCTGACCAGCCGATCCATTTTCGAGTTTCCCAGCCAAATCCTCGTGGTCTGACAGCGGGGTTGGCTATCAGCGACGGACCTCCTATATAAGCTCTCAACTTCGCCGTGAAATCCCTTCTATCTACAGCCCCGCAACACCTCCTCTCAGCAAGCTCCTCACCACACAGTAACTCCCTTGCACCGCACTGTACTTTACAATATATTTATATAAGAAAACCACCATTAAGAGTTTCCTTTCTCCAACCCATCCTGAGTGCGAGACATCATAGAGCAACACAACAGTACTACCACCTACGAAGATATTGGAAGCATAATGTGTTATCTAATGGTAGACCCTGCTGCCATATGTGACCAAGTCCCAGGTTGCTGATCTGACTTTCTGCCTTATTTACACCCAATTGCAGGGTCTCAATTGTTTCTCTTACTTTGACAAAAAAACATACATAATGTATATCATTTCTCACTCTTGATTTATTTTTCGTTTTTGCATTTATTTATTTATTTATTATTATTATTATTATTATTATTATTATTATTATTATTATTATTTTATTTTCATTTTTCATTATAATTATTGTTTTTTATTTTTATTATTATTATTAAATTTTAATAATAATAATAATTATTTTATTATTATATTTTGGCCCCCCAGGCCCTGATGTGGGTTAGTCACCTGTGCCTGGGTGAGCTAATCCCCCTCCCCCCCCCCCAAAAGTATCACAGTATAAGGAGCACCAAGTATTAAAGTTACTATATGGTAGCTTTACCTCAAATGTATCACAGTATAAGGAGCACCAAGTATTAAAGTTACTATATGGTAGCTTTACCTCAAATGTATCACAGCACAGTAGAACGTCGATATAACACGAGATACGTTCCAAGAGAGGTCGCTTTAAACCGAATTCGCACTAAATCGAAGTGTTGTTTCAATGGAATAATTTAGTTTGGTACTTGAGAGAAACACAAAATACTAAAAAGACTGAGAGTCTACCCAGATGCACCTCAGCCCATCTCCTAGAATAAACAAAACATTGTTTTTTGTACTATTATGTTAAAACAAACACTCATAAATCAACACAGCTAAAATTATGGGATGTGAAATGGTCTGTTACTAGCGATCAGCTGATGGGAAGAGGGGGGGGAGGAGAATTGAGATATGTTTGGCAGTTGATGCCAAGGTCTAGTGCTTATTTATTTATCTGTCCTTAAGAGTGACTTTAAGAATGAAGTTTTGTCTTATAAATTGTCACTGAACTGACATGTTCAAACTAATTTTATTAATGGAAAATTTTTTATCTTGTGCAAAATATATGACGCTTATATTAAGATTATTTGCTGTCTTGCAAGGATTCGTAATGCACAATAGTAATACTCCGCTTACAGCTAAGTTTCACGCGTATTTCAGATTTACGCAGTA
>NW_024720773.1:2836310-2945711 GCF_018991925.1 Homarus americanus | reverse complement strand
CTGAACTCACATTCCATGACATATTAGAGGAAATGGTGCACTGATCCACATTGATAGATGTAATGATACCAGCTCTAGAAACAGATCTAGTTTGAGAATTAGGGGGAAGGGAAAATGTGAAGAGACGTGACCGATCGCCTGTGCGGTTAACGAGGGTAAAAGTACAAGTAAAAATTGAGTAAAAAAATTTCAAATTGGTTAATAGATTAAAACTTTAAACTTATGTATTAGACTCGTGTTGAGTAGAAATTAGTGTAGTTTTAGAACGCGATGGTTGAGTCATTTGTTTCAGTTGTTTACGTCTTGTGTTGTGACTGGTGGTGAGGTGAGAGGTTATTGCAAGGCTTCCTATCTCGCACCGCAGTGAGGAGGTGACTCAACCAACATCACCTCACCGTTACTCTCACCACCTCACAGTACCTCACATTACCTCATAATACCTCACAGTACCTCAACACCTCACAGCACATCACAGCACCTCACAGCACTTCAATACCTCACACTACCTCACAATTTCTCATACCACCCCACAATACCTCACAGCACCTCACAGTACCTCAGATTACCCCACAGCACCTCACAGTACCTTACAATACCTCATAGTATCTCAGGGCTAACCTTACAAACTCATGCATCATAGTTCAGATATTTAACAATATTTTAGATAATAACAGGTCTGATTACCAATTGTGAACACATTTAGTATGAATTTTCTATGAACCAATCAGATATTAATATAGAAGAGGGGCGTGGCTTATGGGCCTGATTGGTGTGGAAATACATATAGCCGGAGGGATGTGTTTTGTGTCAATTCACTTTTAGTTACAATAGTTGACAAATTTTCGTGCTTGTGGAAGCAGTTCTCAACCCTCCATTCACTGCCAGTTTATACCGCTCACTTGGAGAGTATTCGTCCCCCTGAACAATTTTTGGCTAATATTTGGATCATGACGGCTTCTAGTTTGGTGGACAATTTTAGTCTCATTTTGCTCAATGTTCGATGCTCAATACAATGGAGATAGTTTCTTTTTGTGGAAATGCTAAAAAAAAAAGTGTTTTTTCAACTTTCAAGTTGAGAAGTTTTTGTCAGTTGTTGACTGAAGATGCCCATGTTCCAGCCCCTCTGAACTATTGATCATTCTCTGCGCCAGCCACTCTGTGACTAAAGTTAGGTTAGGTTAGTCAAGCTTAGGTTAGGTTATGATTTGTTGGTTGTCAAAGAAAAACAGTCATTGTAACTTGGAAGTTGAAAAACCACATATTTTAGCGTTTCTAGAAAAAAGAGACTATCTCCATTGCATTAAGCATCAAACATTGAGCAAAATGAGACTAAAATTGTCCACCAAACTAGGAGCCGTGACATCACGATCCAAATAATTAACTAATTTTGTATTATTATTAACAGAAGACGGTAATCAAACTACTCAAGCGTTGCCTCCGACACAGTCAACAACTACAACATCTTTCCTGAAGTTACTCTGCAGAAATAATTAAAAATATGGCACCATTTATGCTCAACACGTAAGTACGGTAACAATTGTGTAGGTAGCAATTGGTGAAATGTTCTTACAATGTGAAATTTTTTTTTCATAAAATAAAGAAAACTAACTATGAGACTTTAGCTACATATATTCCTTACATTATACTTCAATAATACAATAAACTTTCTTTTTCGTGAAAGAGGAACATTTCTTCAGTTTAAACACAACAGGGTCATCTTTGACCATCTTCCTCCACCCATCTTGTACATCTAAACTGATATCTCAATAAACACTTCCCTCGAGCACCTTTGGTAGCTAGTTCTCAAGGTATTAAAGGTTTTATCTTCTTTGGAGAAATTTTGTCTAGTTTGGACCACTATTGTCAAGTATTATCTATAATAATAATGAGAGACATTCAATAAGTAACAAGACAAATGATTATAACTGCAGAAGTAATGATTTATTATTAAGGGTCACATATCTATATTTCAGCATAATGTCCCTCTGCAGCTATGCACTTGTCCCATCTTTTTATGAGTTTTCGTGTTCTTGTGGCCAAAAATTCTTATGGCTGACTCCATAACCAGTTTTGGATTTCTTTATTTACCTCTTCATTATTTGAAAAATGCTTTCCATGTAAAGCTGTTTTGAGATGACCAAGCAGTGGTAGTCTGATGGTGGGAGATCTGGACTATATGCAGGGTGCAGCAAAATCTCCCTGCCCAGTTTTCTAATAATTTCTTGCATATATATGCTGTGTCCTGTGGGGTCATGCATTATCTTGCGGAAGAATCGTGCCTTTTCTTTGCAAGTTTGTTTGACCATTCTTGAAATGTTCAACCCACTCATAAATGTTTGCTCGACTGATACAATTGTTTTCATATTGAAGCGACATTCTGTGACAAATTTCACTTGGTTTTATCCCTTCCGAATTTAAAAAGCAAATAACAGTTCGTTGTTCTTCCATAGTGCAAAATTCATGTGGAGTGCTGATTGTTACTCCAGACAAATACAATGAACTCACTAAATAAACAGATGAAGATATAGCTTATGCATGTCTAAACATGATCTCTGCTCTTGTCGTCCTCTTTGCCATCTACATCAAAGAGCCTCTTTACTTATTGAATGACTCATATTTATACAGTAACTCACCATACTGTATACTGTACAGATCTACAATTGGTTTGGTATGTACTGTATAAAGACTATGCAGGTATACGGTGTACAGTATACAGTTTCCATTGCACAGTTACAAACCTATGTTATGTTCCTCACTTCACAGGTGGCTTGTTACATGCCACACTGACAGTCTAGGTACCTGAACTGGCATATGGTGAGGGAGGACAGTGACAGTCTAGGTACCTGAGCTGGGGTATGGTGAGGGAGGACAGTGACAGTCTAGGTACCTGAGCTGGGGTATGGTGAGGGAGGACACTGACAGTCTAGGTACTTGAGCTGGGGTATGGTGAGGGAGGACAGTGACAGTCTAGGTACCTGAGCTGGGGTATGGTGAGGGAGGACATTGACAGTCTAGGTACCCTGAACTGGGGTATGGTGGGGAGGACAGTGACAGTCTAGGTACCTGAGCTGGGGTATGGTGAGGAGGACAGGACAGTCTACCTGGCTGGGGTATGGTGAGGGAGGACAGTGACAGTCTAGGTACCTGAGCTGGGGGTATGGTGAGGGAGGACAGGAGGTACCTGAGCTGGGGTATGGTGAGGGAGGACAGTGACAGTCTAGGTACCTGGAGCTAGGTACCTGAGCTGGGGTATGGTGAGGGAGGACAGTGACAGTCTAGGGTACCTGAGCTGGGGTATGGTGAGGGAGGACAGTGACAGTCTAGGTACCTGAGCTGGGGTATGGTGGGGAGGACAGTGACAGTCTAGGTACCTGAGCTGGGGTATGGTGAGGGAGGACAGTGACAGTCTAGGTACCTGAGCTGGGGTATGGTGAGGGAGGACAGTGATAGTCTAGGTACCTGAGCTGGGGTATGGTGAGGGAGGACAGTGATAGTCTAGGTACCTGAGCTGGGGTATGGTGAGGGGGGACAGTGTCCAGTATCTTCTAACAAAGAACTTACAGTACATAGAGTACAGTACAGTACTGTATAGCTAAAGGACAATGAGTTCATCATTATATAGGTAAATATATTGGAATGAAATGTTGTTAACAACATGGAACACTGGCTGTTGATTTTTTATTAAAAAAAATCAGATTTTTTTATTTCAATCAAATTTGTTAAAATTAAAATCTTATTTTTCCTTTGTTGACTGACAACTGTTCCCATTCATCTCCCCTGTGGACTTGTTCACTGGAAACTAAAGAGCCGTCTTGGTACAGAAGAAGCAGCAAAACTTGTCTTTCTTTTTAAGCCTCTGATACTGTTTATGGAGATGCTTAATTAAATCAGAACTTGCTGTTTGTAATGTGTGATGTACCAAAGATGAAGAGACATTACAATTTGATTTCTATAAATACTAAAAGTCTGTTGTATCCAAAAGTGTTGTGATTTAATTGGTTTTGCTCTGTTTTTCTTTTACAGCTCTGAAGTACTGTAGGCCTCACACAAGTTACCAGTGCCTTTAATACTTACCTACAACACCTACATGTTTGAACAGTACAATAATACATGTAAGGTAAGCAAAGTGATGTTACTTATCTTAAACAAATGTATATAGCCTTTATGTTTTTGACATTATGATAATCATACATTTTATTTATTTAATTTTTGCACATACTGTGTGAACAATTTTGTGTGCATGTAAGAGAGTAAAAAAAAATTAAGAAAATTATGTATGTCTGCCTGAAATTACAAGTTGAATAATAACAATAACAGCTTGGCCTGGTACGTGTTTGCCTCTATTTACGAGGAAGTGCTTTTTCAAGGAAGAGCAAACCCTTGCATGAAAACATTATGCAACCAGTTCAAATACTAACCAAGCCTCTTTGTTGCCACGTCGGGATACAGGAAGATCACCCACGGAATTCCGTAGCACTATTGGCCTCCGTGCATTCCCACCACCATGGGTCTTATCTTGTGGGTGCCAGCATCATTGGTACATAGCAGCACTGACACATGTGAGTCCAGGAGTGCTGCTCGCCCACCAGGATCCACGGGGGTTGCTGGGCAGGGATTTCCCATTGAGGCCTGTCTTATCCATGTTGTACATCTCATACTTTTTCATGTCATTGTCATGGTTGAGTTGTTGCAGATCCTTTTTGAATGGCTGGACACTACCCACATCAGCATTAGAACTCTCGACAGACACTTGTCTCTTGTTGGTTCCGTAGAGAGTATATAAAATATTTAGAACCACCCAAAGCTCCCACAGAAGTCAGGCACCTCCAGCAGCGTAGAGAAGTACTGGGCGGCATCATGGAGCTCAGTACCGCGAACGGGAACACCACTTGCTCGTAGCTACTTGTACCAGTCATACACAGAAGCATCCACTTTCTCGTATTTCAGAGCACCCATATGAGTGTGGGTGAGGCAACCTTCCTCACCTACTCCTGGCACAGCCTTGTGTTCTAGCTGATTGTAGAGGCAGTCAATGATGACATGCCATATTCTTTACAGAGTGCATTGGTTCTAATGCCTTCTTCGTGTTTCATAATAATTTCTGCATTGTACAGTATATTATCAATATATTAACTAAATTTCAGAATGACCAATAATTTTAATGTAAAAATGCAAAAATATTAAAGAGACCAACAAACTGGATGTTCACTCCACTGTAAACAAAGTTAAACTGAGAAGCGTTGTTGGGTGATTCAATCAGCTGATGGGTGCACAAAAACTGTTCCCTGTACTGTATGTATTTTCAATATGTTAACTAAATTTCTGAATGACTAATAATTTTAATATAAAAATGCAGAATGTAAACATAGAACTGATTACTGTATTGGCGGACTGGCCGATCAGCTGATCAGCTAATGCGCACAACAAAAGTATTTCTCGTAAGGCTTTCGTTAATTGAAGTTTTGTTCGTTAATCGAACTGAAAATCCTTATGGGAGCTAATTCGTTAGCTGAAATTTCGTTAATTGGATCATTCGTTAATCGAGGGACCACTGTACAGTACAGTGATATCTCCGTTAGCCGGAACAATTGGTGCAGAGCACTTCCGGGAATGAGAGATTTCCGGGTAATGAGATGAAATCCCCCATCCCTAGGATTTTCCGGGTACTGTGCTGCAAATTTTTCTTGGAATTTCCGGAAAATGATCCTGATTTTAATTTCTCAAACCCAGAAAAAACTCTCCATCCATGGAATTTTCAATTTTCCGGGTACTGTACAGGAAAGCCTCCCATAACAACGATTCATATTAAAGACCCTGGTTAATTTAGGACCCAATTTAATTTACACCATTATTTTCTTCGTATTTATGACAAAAATATTATAAAAATAAAAGTAAAATTACATTTTCATATATAAATATTATTTCAATCCCGATAAGTATTATATAAAAAAAATGCCTTGCGCACAGAGGCTGCCGGGCTGTGAGTGGTGACGCCAGCATAAACAGTCGCAACTTGGTGCGCCTTTTGTTTTCATGCATCTGAACAGGAAAAGGAGAAAAACATTCTCAGATTCCTTTTGGTATTTTTTGTGTCCCGATTCAACATGCGTAAGAGAGCAAGTGATGGTAGTGTTGGTTCAAAAGCTAATAGAAAGTGTATAAGCTTAGCCGAGAAACTAGATGTGTTAAAACGATATGAAAAAGGTGAGAGGTCTGTGGATATTATATGGAGCAAGCAATGAACATATTTTCTGAAGTGGATCCATTAACAGAACAAAGCATTAAAATTAACAGGGACGTGAAAAACACATATGACCTCTACATAAAGATGTACGATGAGAAAAGAAAGCAGCTGTGAAAGGTTTTTTAACAGCTTTATTATTCAAAGGCCTAAACCACCAACTTCAGCATCATAAGCAGGTTCAGTAACAGTTTCAGCAACAGCTTTTATGGAAAGCTTGTGCTTCAGCCAGAGTTGAACCTACAGCTTCAGCCAGAGTTGAACCTACAGCTTCAGCCAGAGTTGAACCTACAGCTTCAGCCAGAGTTGAACCTATTGCTTCAGCCAGAGTTGAACCTACAGCTTCAGCCAGAGTTGAACCTACAGCTTCAGCCAGAGTTGAACCTACAGCTTCAGCCAGAGTTGAACCTGCTTCAACCAGAGTTGAACCTACAGCTTCAAGCCAGTTGAACCTACAGAGTGAACCTGAACCTAGTTTACAGCTTCAGCCAGAGTTGAACCTACAGCTTCAGCCAGAGTTAAACCTATTGCTTCAGCCAGAGTTGAACCTACAGCTTCAGCCAGAGTTGAACCTATTGCTTCAGCCAGTGTTGAACCTACAGCTTCAGCCAGAGTTGAACCTACAGCTTCAGCCAGAGTTAAATCTATTGCTTCAGCCAGAGTTGAACCTACAGCTTCAGCCAGAGTTGAACCTATTGCTTCAGCCAGAGTTGAACCTACAGCTTCAGCCAGAGTTAAACCTACAGCTTCAGTCAGAGTTGAACCTACAGCTTCAGCCAGAGTTGAACCTACAGCTTCAGCCAGAGTTGAACCTACAGCTTCAGCCAGAGTTGAACCTGATTGACAAAATCATCTGAGTAAAAACTTACACTATTTTCACCCTTCCTCTACATGTTGGTGTTGGATGTAACTCTCTAGCTAGAATAGAAATATGGTAGAAAGTCCTTTAAAAATAAGGTGTTGATTTTGTCTTTACCACCATTTGTGAGTAGAATTTTTGTTTTACATTATTAAGTATTATTTAAGACATATATGAACAGTAGCAAGTGTTGCTTTCATGTTCTTATGTAGAGAAATGATGATGTTTTCACATGTACGCACTTACATACGATGGCGTTCCCAATCTATTTAGTTTTTTCTTTACCGTTAATGGTTAGCTACTTCTATTGTTCCATTTATTAATATTACCTAATACATACATATTCTTTTTTTACATTAATTTTACTACAGCAACAACCAGGGTCTTATTTTCTTGTTTCAGATGGATAACTGACATTATGGGTGTAAACACTGACAACAACAATGGCGTCCCATCTCCTCTTGCGTGATCTTATTATTATTGATTTATATTGTGTAAGGTGCATTCAGAAACATTATTTGAGGCACTCCGCGCCAGAAGGGGGTGAAGCGCCAAATTAAAAAAGCTGAGCAAAAATGCGTTTAAAGTTTTTCGAAGTTCAAACAACCAGTACTTTTTTTTTAAGCTAGAGGATTCATTTATTTATCGTGCAGCTCAATCCATCTCATAGCGAACTGTAAAAACTGGAAGTTTGTACTGTGAATAGTTATTATTTTATCCCGAGTTGAATGAGAATAACTACCCGTGATGTACAGTTGTTTGAGCTTCAAACCAACAATAATCATGTTTTTCTGCAAATTGTCTTATTATTGTGGGCTAATACTGTAAAACAAGTTAATGATCACCAAAAACAGCACTCGTCTTAAACCCCCCACCCAAAAAAAATGAAATAATAATAATAAACTCATTTGCCTATCAGTATTTATCTTTCTGTCCCTATTATTAGCCAAAGATTTATGATAGTGTCAAGTATAATAGTGTGTAATAGTGTGTAAAAAAGATCTTGGGATGCTTTCAAAGTGTTATTGTCATTATGATAATCACTTACATCATGCTGTGAGTCACTTTCATTGTTGACAGGTAAGCCATCATAGTCTCTAAAAAGATCTTCTGATGGTTCATAACGTGATGTATGGTTTTTTCTGCAATCATTCACGTCACCTGCACCATCGCCAGTAGCACTTGTATCACCATAATCAACACTAAATTCACCACCAAAATCACTATCACCAAGCATTACTGGGGTGTCCACGTGAGCACTGGCGTCAAACACCTGCTCAGGAATAATGGGCTCCTGAACCCACACCAGAGGGCCTGGCCTCACTCAAGTCTTTTTCTAATATTGGGCAGATATTGCACAGCACTTCTCACACCCGTGGAACACGAATAACGTCAATGTTACACCGAAAAGTTATAAAAAATAGCAGTAGAACGTCCACTGAACCTCCTTATGCTATAATATGCACCAAAACTAAGGAGGCAGCAGCATCTGGGTGCGCGGACTGGCTGAGGAGCTGTGACGTAACAAGGGGAAATCCATTGCGATTGGCTGCCTCGGGGGTATGGTCTGAGGGAGGCGCTCTGTCATTGGCTCGCGCTCCTTTTGCTCTGAACGGTATGTTGCCACTTTTTTGCACTGAGTGCACAGCCAGATACATAGCTCAAGGCCTGAGGTGAAATCACACCTTATTTTTAAAGGACTTTCTACCATATTTCTATTCTAGCTAGAGAGTTACATCCAACGCCAACATGTAGAGGAAGGGTGAAAATAATGATATCCATCAAAAAACTCATTTTGGCCGGGGTGTCGCTTCACCCCCCTTCTGATGCTGAGCGCTTCATTTAAAGATTATAGCTTTCATTTTTCATTAATTGTATTGTTTTGGGGGAAAAGAGGGTAAAAAGCCACACAAAAGTTATGAAAAGGTCACACTTAGGAACACATCTCATTATTATTGCTTTATTTTAATGGTAATTAATGATTCACAATACAATGATTCACCTTACACTGCAATATTGGAGGACACACTACCGTCGGTAATCGAGGTTTTACTCTACTGGGAAAATTTTCTCATAATTTTCCAGAAAACGTGCCTCTCGGAAAATTGTTCTCAAGGCCAGAATTTGCCGGAAAATTCTGGCTTTGGGAACGATTTTCCGAGAAAATTTCAATTCAGGCTATCGGAGAGTTCCGGTTAAGAGGGATTCTGGCTAAAGGAGATATTACTGCTGTATAATTATTAACTTCACCATTATTTTTAAGTAAGCCACTCCTCCGGTAACTCTCCAGTATCAAGCACTTTGTTAAATAGCTTTATGTACACCCATCCCTCCATATTTGTCAAGTCACTTATACACAAAAACCATTACAGCTACTCCTCGACTTACGACCTACTCTACTTACGACCACCCGGACATACGACCGCCTCGTACCAAAATTTTGTCAAATTTTCGAGTCCCGACGTTAGTTATTGCGCTGTGTACTGACAAAATTTTTTTGTGTGTTTCACTTTAAAATGGCTGGCAAGTTTAAAAGTGAGAGTTTTGTGGTGCTGAGAAAAAAAAGAGACACCCATTTTAGATTTTCTATGTACAGTCATCCCTCGCTTTACGCGGTCCCACTTTACGCGTTTCCACGTTTATGCGGTACCCTGCCGAAACCGGAATGCTCACTTTCCGCGGTGTGTGTACCCTTTTACATGGAGAGCGGCGCGAGCAGGGTGAGCACAAGGTCGCCCTGTCATCAAAACATTACCGAGTTCTTCACCCGCCACCCACCACAGCCGGCCCAAGTCAGTGATAGTGATAATGATAGTGAGGATATGGACTTATATGGACTTTGAGGGGTTTGACAAAGAGGCCCTACAAGCCTCTGTGGTGGATAGTGATACAATTGATACAAGTGATACAGGTGAGGGCCAATAATCTGCCCTCTGCCTCGGAACCAACCCCCCATCCCCGTGTGCCCAGCCATCTTTTCTACTAATGTAAGTGTTAAAAAACCTAATATTATTGATATTTCTCTTTATTATTAATTGTGTGTGCATACCATCATAAAATTAAGAAGTTATTTTTACTACAACGTAGGTATTGTGTCTGAAAAAATGGAGTTTGGGGGTCGGCCTGGTCTCTATTTCAATTAATCCCATATGTTATGTTGTTCACTTTATGCATTTCTCACTTTACGCGGGCCGCCGTGGGTTGAATTAACCGCGTAAAGTGAGGGTTCACTGTACATTTACTGTATTATTTAAGCATTTTTGACTTACGACCAATTTGACTTACAACCTGGATTTGGGTCCCTAACCCCGTCGTAAGTCGAGGAGCCGCTGATAATAACCCTTTATTTAAGATTTGTGATTGAAATTCATCTATCTGTGAGGCTGTTAGATTGTTTTTGGCCGACCATTAGCAGATACACACCTCCTGCACACACTCCGAGGTTAGTCAGTTTTCTCGAGTGTGCTGCACCGTCCTCACCCTCTCACTCCACCCAGTACATGGACGTGGGAAGGGAGGGTGCTGTAGTACCCCAATATTTTGGGTATAAAGTACTATACATTGCACCACAGAGAACAGTATCTAGGGCACCATAACTAATACTCAGCACCCCTGGTAAAATTTGGTTCCTGTAGTACTGACCTAGTAGCACCCAACTGTATGCAGAACGTCTCTACAGTGCAATTCCTATTACGGTATCTGAAGTTTGTCCCCTTTGGCCATGTTCAGAAAAATTCTAATTTAGTCCAACAATCAGAACGCAACTGAAGTCATTCATTGTCGTGTCTGCCACCTGTAGCACTATAACCACTTTGTTAACAAGAATTGCTGTGATGAACAATATCACTTATACAATCATAGTACATATATCATAAGAAAATACAATAGCACATATTTCATGTACAAAATAGCTCCTTCCACACTCAAACTATCATCTGGGTGATTCCACAGTTCAGCCAGGCAGGCAACCAGTGTGTCAGCAGTCCTGGGCGACGCAGTACAGGTCACTGCCGCCATTCATACACACCTATGCTCTTAATTTTTCAAATTTTATAGTTTTATATTATCTTATATTTTCTTTATTTTTAAGCCTCATTAAAGTATTGTAATATTTTACTCCTTTACTCTGTATTAGAGAACACTGTTTTAGTACTGTAGTGTAGACTATAATATCCTGAGTGAAATAAGTTACTCCGTGTTTATGGATCAGACGAAGACACTTGTAGATGTATTTAATATCCTTGATCACAACATACAGTATGTCCAGACACTCTGTAAAAGATAAGAAACAAATATTACATAAGTACAGTGGTCCCTCGGTTAACGAGCACAATCCGTTCCAGCAGGTTGCTCGTTAACCAAAAATCTCGTTAACCGAAACCATTGTTTCAATGGGTTTTTGGGTAATTGGTTCCAGCTCACCGAAAATTGCCCAAATTCAAAATTTTTTTTAGAAATTGACACTTACTTTGAGGTGTGTATGTAGAAGGCTCCTGGATGCTGATGCTGATGTGAATTTGAAGTGGGAGGTGGAGGAGAAGAAGGGAGAAGAGAAGGAAGTGGAGGTGGAGGAGAAGCATTTTACTGCTTTTTGGAAGGTGAGTCACCTTCCATGAAAATGTCAGGAACCTCTGGATTGACAGATTCTCCACCATGAACATCCTCTCTCCTTCTTGAAGTGGGAGGCTGAGGGCTAGCATTATCCTCTCTCCTTCTTGAAGTGGAAGGCTGAGGGATAGCATCTTGTTCCCTCTGCCTTTTACTGAAGAAAGTGTCAATTGTGGTCTGTGGAGCATCTCTCCTCCTCACCATTAACTATGTTTAAAGAAGGAGACCATTGAATCCTCAACATGACACAAAGTTAGTTCAGTTTTTTTCACCTCTGGGTGCTTTGAAGCCAGTTCCCTGAACTTCTCCCAGTAGTAAATCACATCTTTCAACTGTTTAGCTGACATATGGTCATCACTTTTAATTTCCTCCTCACCACTGTCATCCTCTAACATCTCATCCAGTTGCTTCATGTCATCAGGAGTAAGTTCCTCCTCATGAGACATCACAAGCTCTTCGACATCATCCTCTTCCACTTCAAGGCCCAATGACTGACCAAGGGACACAATCTCCTGGTCCAACTCTGTTTCTTCCTCAAATCCCTCAAAATCATGGACTGCTGATGGCCACAGTGCTTTCCATGAAGAATTGAGGGATCTAGTGGAGACTTCTTGCCATGATGACACAATCAATTTTACAGCCTCCAGGATGATGAATTGTGTCTTCCAGAAATGTTTCAGTGTTAGTTCAGGATCAGTGGAAGTTGCCTGATGACACCTCCTAAACATTTTCTTCATGTACAACTTCTTGAAGTTGCTGATCACATTCTGGTCCATTGGCTGTATGATTGATGTAGTGTTTGGAGGCAAAAACAACACTTTCACAAAGTCAAATTGATACTCCAAAGCTCTAGCAAGTTCAGGGTCATGACCAGGAGCATTATCCATGAGGAGAAGAACCTTTAAAGGGAGTTTATTGGTGGTTAGGTAGCTCTTGACAGAAGGGCAAAACACATCAACAGCCCATTCATTAAAGAGCTGTCTAGTCACCCATGCCTTACGGTTGGACTTCCAATAGACTCCAAGCCTTGTTCTTACCACTATCTGTTGCTTGAACACCCTGGGGTTTTCAGAGTGGTAGACAAGCATAGGCTTCAGTCGGAAATCCCCTGAAGCATTGGCACCAAGCAATAGAGTGAGATGGTCTTTCATGGGTTTATGCCCAGGTAAAGAGGCTTCATCTCTGGTGATGAATGTTCTTTTGGGCATCTTTTTCCAGAACAGTCCAGTTTCATCCACATTAAACACTTGCAGTGGAAGATAATTTTCTTCTTCCATCAGTTTTTTAAATTCCACTAAAAACTTTGCTGCCCCTTCCTTATCAGCACTCGCAGCATCACCATGCCTAACAACACTGAAAATGTCACTTCTTTTCTTAAATTTTTCGAACCAGCCTTTGCTGGCCCGAAAATCTTCAAATTCTGTGCCTGAAGAACCAAGTTGATCTGTCTTTAAATGTTCGTAAATCTCCCTGGCTCTTTCACAAATGAATTCAGTAGAAACTGAATCACCTTTCATCTGTTTTTCCCTAATCCAGATGAGAAGTAACCTCTCAGTTTCTGCAATTAGGGATCTACTTTTAAACACTCTGGTAGATTTGTCTCTCACTTTCATTTCTTTAAATTTGTCTTTCTGTGCAAGATTTGTCGACACAGTTGATGTCGACATGCCATATTCTTTGCATAGCGCATTTGTTCTAATGCCTTGTTCATGTTTTTTAAGTTTAAACTAGCTGTAAATAAAGAATATTTTCTTTAAAATAACACTGTACTGTGCTATATATTGTCAATATGTAAAATAAATTTCAAAATGACCTATAGTTTGCTTGGAAACACAGAAAAAAAGCGTTTAGTTGAAGAGAGTCTCAAGCAAGATGTTACCTCCACTGAAAACAGAGAGAGACTAACGCTTGTTTGGTGTGTTAAGAGACTGGATGGCGCGCATAAAACTAGTGACTTTACCTTCAGTTATGTTCAATAATTGTTAAAATGACTAAAAAATTTAAAATTAAACTTTTAAAATTATTGAATAGTATAAACTTCTTGATATTTACTAAAATAGTAAGGAATTTAAGCCCTAGAACCGATTACTGTATTGGCGGACTAATACGACAGCTGGTGGACCACCAAATGCAAGCGAAAACATGTTGAGGTCGCCTCGTAAGAAACTCGTTAACCGAGGGGTTGCTCGTTAACCGAAGTTAAGAATCTTATGGGAGGTAACTCGTTAACCGAGGCGCTCGTTAACCGAGGGATCACTGTAGTGTTGTCAATGAGTTACATGTTTATTTACGTACTGTACTGTACTCATGACTTTAATTATCAGTAGATAAAACAATTATTTTTGTTAACATTTCTTAATTTATATATAGTACTCTATTACAACAACTCACTCCATATAAACATCAACACCATCTCTGAAACATTGATCATTTATAACCCAAAATATTACGACAAAAATGATAATCTTGGTAGCCATGGTACCGTACTCTATTTTTTCCTTATGGTATTAAATTCACTATTTGTGAATTCACAATTGGCGACGATTTCTAAGAGTGTTAGTCTTGCGAATATGGGGGATGAGTGTACAGTGGACATATCAGCTGTTGCATAACAGCTGTTTAGTGGTGTAATGGTCAGCATGCTTGCCTCACAAACGAGTGGACCCGGGTTCGATCTCCGGGCAGGGTGAAACTATGGGCAAGTTTCTTTACGCCATTTGCCTCTGTCTACCGAGCAGTAATTGAGAACCTGGATGTTAATCGATTTACGGATCGTGTTCCGGGGTAATGGTTAGCCAGTGCAGTTGGCGAGTTGTCCGGTCTTCTCGGACTATTCCTTGACACTGGGTCATGCAACTCGTTAACTCAGGGTGTGGTTGTTGTGTTGGCGACAGCTTCTACACCTTAAACAAATTCACGCCTAGGTGGCCTTTGGGTCGGCAATCCTCGTTACACAAAGGGCAACCATTATTATTATTATTATTATTATTATTATTATTATTATTATTATTATTATTATTATTATTATTATTATTATTACAGTCGGCCCTTAACATACGCGGGTTTAGCATACACGGATTCGCAAATACGCGGATTGCCCCGCCGGAGGAATATTCTGTACATTGAAGTAATTGAAGTACATTCAAATCGCGCGCGGCACCGCACACCGCCCGCCACCCCATACACACACACACGCATCACGCCACCCCCGCACTCCCTCACTCAGTATGTCTCGCTGTAACCACGCTTGTGTTGAGATCAGCATTGTAGGTCGACCCTGATTTTTTACCAAAAAATCTTTAATTTATGATATTCCTTGTTTATAGGTCTATCCAAGTTTGTGAGGGCATTGGAACAACAAAACCTTCAGTAAAAACACTCTACGTCTTATAAACTGAGGCTCGCCGTGCCTGAAACACCGAGTGCCGAAGGCAAATTGTTTACCATTTATTATTACGACACTTTACACTGAAACGTGGGTAGTTTCAACAAAAATATTGTATATTTCCATTCAAGTATTTATTCAAGTCAATTAGGAGGGAATATTATTGTAACCGAAAACCAGTACTGTACACTAATGTACAACAATTTTTATCTCTTGAGCAAAATATATGACGTTTATATTCAAATTATTGGCTGTCTTGCAAGGATTCCAACAATGCAAATTATAATCTAACTTTAGTCTGAGATATTATATAAGATAAAAACTGTAAGCCTAAATAAACCCCCGGCTGAGCAGATGGGGGAAGGAGGGACGGAGCCAGCCAGCCAGCGAGGGGTGGGGGGGGTGGGGGGTTGAGGTGATATGTTTGACAGTTTGAGCCGAAGGTCTCTGTGTGTTTATTTAACAGTCCTACTAAGCTTCTCTCATTTTAAAATGCCAGTGAAATGACCTGGGAGAATATAATTAACATTGCTGGGATTCTTGTAAGACACTGATTAATTTGAATAGCAACATGCTCTAATTTGCACTAGACATAACAATTTTAGTACCGTAATGAAATTAGTACATTACACTCCAGCTTTGCACTAAGGTCATTTATTTCTTTTGGTACGGTGTGTGCATGTAAATGGATGAAAATAGATGAAGAAATTTATGCAAATCTACCCAAAAATACAATTGAAAACTTTATACTTTATTATAAAATGTACCACACAGTACTGTATTGTACACTAATGTACTACATTTTTATATCTTGAGCAAAAATATGACATTTATATTCAAATTATTGGCTGTCTTGCAAGGATTCCAGCAATGCAAATTGTAATCTCCTAACTATAGTCTGAGATATTATATAAAATAAACACCTTAAAGAATAAAGTTATCACCAATCTCTTGTAGCCAGGGAGCATGGGGGGGGGAGGTGAGGTGACAGAGTGGTGTTTGTTTATTTATTTGAGATAAGATGTGACAGTTGGCACTGAAGGCCTGTCTACGTGTTTATTTATCATTACTTAAGAGTAACTAAGCTCTCCTCATAATTTGCCACCCAAACGACCTGGGTGAATTTAACTTACATTGCTGGGATTCTTGTAAGATAGTGATTTATTTGAATACCTGCATAAACAATCTATATTTGCAATAGACATAACAATTTTAGTACCGTAATCATTTAGTACATGTACAGTACAGGTTTGTTCCACGGTAAAATCTTTTGAACAACGAAAGAAAGCGAAAGTCATTGTTTTCGTAATGATTTTATCCCACTTTCCACTGTAATACGTACGTCATTTCAACAAAAATATTACATTTCCATATTTATTTCTGAGAATATATTCATTCAGTCACAGTTAAGGTAAAATATATTTGTTATGTAATATTTTAATGAAAATACCCGGTATTTAGAAATACGGTATCGTAGTTTTCTTTTGTTTCAAATTTAATTAACAGTGATTGATGTTTCAAATGTAATGAACAAAAATTTATGTACAGTATCTATAAATAAACTTAAAAAAATTAATACTTTATGTTTTACATTGTCCTGTGCTACCATACCATGCATTTGGCTACTTTGCGCTTGCTATGATGACGCAAGAGATCTGCCCTGGCAACTGTACCGACACTCACAGTTGGTGGTGCATCGTTTCCATTGTTTACTGGTAGTTACTGGTAAATATTTTTCAACCTAATGAAACTATTACCTGTTTAGAGGTCGACCCCCAATTTTTTGCCAAATAATTTGGTCTTAAAAACTCGAACTACACACAGGTATATACGGTAAATAAGGACATGGGGGGGCCAGGGTTTTTTTAGGGGGGGAGCAGCAAAAGTACATAGATTTTTAAAATTCACGGGTATCTCTGTTACCTAAGCCCCGCGTATGTTAAGGGCCGATTGTATTATTATTATTATTATTATTATTATTATTATTATTATTATTATTATTATTATTATTATTATTATTATTATTATTATTATTATCATTGACCTGAGATAGTAACATCAGTGATCATGTACTTGAACATTAATGACCTGAGATAGTAACATTGGTGATCATGTACTTGAACATTAATGACCTGAGATAGTAACATCAGTGATCATGTACTTGAACATTAATGACCTGAGATAGTAACATCAGTGATCATGTACTTGAACATTAATGACCTGAGATAGTAACATCGGTGATCATGTCCTTGAACATTAATGACCTGAGATAGTAACATCAGTGATCATGTACTTGAACATTAATGACCTGAGATAGTAACATCAGTGATCATGTACTTGAACATTAATGACCTGAGATAGTAACATCAGTGATCATGTACTTGAACATTAATGACCTGAGATAGTAACATCAGTGATCATGTACTTGAACATTAATGACCTGAGATAGTAACATCGGTGATCATGTACTTGAACATTAATGACCTGAGATAGTAACATCAGTGATCATGTACTTGAACATTAATGACCTGAGATAGTAACATCGGTGATCATGTACTTGAACATTAATGACCTGAGATAGTAACATCAGTGATCATGTACTTGAACATTAATGACCTGAGATAGTAACATCGGTGATCATGTACTTGAACATTAATGACCTGAGATAGTAACATCGGTGATCATGTACTTGAACATTAATGACCTGAGATAGTAACATCAGTGATCATGTACTTGAACATTAATGACCTGAGATAGTAACATCAGTGATCATGTACTTGAACATTAATGACCTGAGATAGTAACATCAGTGATCATGTACTTGAACATTAATGACCTGAGATAGTAACATCAGTGATCATGTACTTGAACATTAATGACCTGAGATAGTAACATCAGTGATCATGTACTTGAACATTAATGACCTGAGATAGTAACATCAGTGATCATGTACTTGAACATTAATGACCTGAGATAGTAACATCAGTGATCATGTACTTGAACATTAATGACCTGAGATAGTGATCATGTACTTGAACATTAATGACCTGAGATAGTAACATCGTGATCATGTGCTTGAACATTAATGACCTGAGATAGTAACATCAGTGATCATGTACTTGAACATTAATGACCTGAGATAGTAACATCAGTGATGTACTTGAACATTAAGATAGTAACATCAGTGATCATGTACTTGAACATTAATGACCTGAGATAGTAACATCAGTGATCATGTACTTGAACATTAATGACCTGAGATAGTAACATCAGTGATCATGTACTTGAACATTAATGACCTGAGATAGTAACATCAGTGATCATGTACTTGAACATTAATGACCTGAGATAGTAACATCAGTGATCATGTACTTGAACATTAATGACCTGAGATAGTAACATCAGTGATCATGTACTTGAACATTAATGACCTGAGATAGTAACATCAGTGATCATGTACTTGAACATTAATGACCTGAGATAGTAACATCGGTGATCATGTACTTGAACATTAATGACCTGAGATAGTAACATCAGTGATCATGTACTAGAACATTAATGACCTGAGATAGTAACATCGGTGATCATGTACTTGAACATTAATGACCTGAGATAGTAACATCGGTGATCATGTACTTGAACATTAATGACCTGAGATAGTAACATCAGTGATCATGTACTTGAACATTAATGACCTGAGATAGTAACATCAATGATCATGTACTTGAACATTAATGACCTTAGATAGTAACATCAGTGATCATGTACTTGAACATTAATAACCTGAGATAGTAACATCAGTGATCATGTACTTGAACATTAATGACCTGAGATAGTAACATCGGTGATCATGTACTTGAACATTAATGACCTGAGATAGTAACATCAGTGATCATGTACTTGAACATTAATGACCTGAGATAGTAACATCAGTGATCATGTACTTGAACATTAATGACCTGAGATAGTAACATCAGTGATCATGTACTTGAACATTAATGACCTGAGATAGTAACATCAGTGATCATGTACTTGAACATTAATGACCTGAGATAGTAACATCAGTGATCATGTACTTGAACATTAATGACCTGAGATAGTAACATCAGTGATCATGTACTTGAACATTAATGACCTGAGATAGTAACATCAGTGATCATGTACTAGAACATTAATGACCTGAGATAGTAACATCGGTGATCATGTACTTGAACATTAATGACCTGAGATAGTAACATCGGTGATCATGTACTTGAACATTAATGACCTGAGATAGTAACATCAGTGATCATGTACTAGAACATTAATGACCTGAGATAGTAACATCAGTGATCATGTACTTGAACATTAATGACCTGAGATAGTAACATCAGTGATCATGTACTTGAACATTAATGACCTGAGATAGTAACATCAGTGACTGCGTACTTCTGAACATTAATGACCTGAGATAGTAACATCAGTGATCATGTACTTGAAACATTAATGACCTGGAGATAGTAAATATTGATCAGTGATCATGTACTTGAACATTAATGACCTGAGATAGTAACATCAGCATCATGTACTTCTGAACATTAATGACCTAGAGAACATTGGTGATCATGTACTTGAACATTAATGACCTGAGATAGTAACACATTATCAGTGATCAAGTGTAATTTGAACATTAATGACCTGGAGATAGTAACATCAGTGATCATGTACTTGAACATTAATGACCTGAGATAGTAACATCAGTGATCATGTACTTGAACATTAATGACCTGAGATAGTAACATCAGTGATCATGTACTTGAACATTAATGACCTGAGATAGTAACATCAGTGATCATGTACTTGAACATTAATGACCTGAGATAGTAACATCAGTGATCATGTACTTGAACATTAATGACCTGAGATAGTAACATCAGTGATCATGTACTTGAACATTAATGACCTGAGATAGTAACATCAGTGATCATGTACTTGAACATTAATGACCTGAGATAGTAACATCAGTGATCATGTACTTGAACATTAATGACCTGAGATAGTAACATCAGTGATCATGTACTTGAACATTAATGACCTGAGATAGTAACATCAGTGATCATGTACTTGAACATTAATGACCTGAGATAGTAACATCAGTGATCATGTACTTGAACATTAATGACCTGAGATAGTAACATCAGTGATCATGTACTAGAACATTAATGACCTGAGATAGTAACATCGGTGATCATGTACTTGAACATTAATGACCTGAGATAGTAACATCGGTGATCATGTACTTGAACATTAATGACCTGAGATAGTAACATCAGTGATCATGTACTAGAACATTAATGACCTGAGATAGTAACATCGGTGATCATGTACTTGAACATTAATGACCTGAGATAGTAACATCGGTGATCATGTACTTGAACATTAATGACCTGAGATAGTAACATCAGTGATCATGTACTTGAACATTAATGACCTGAGATAGTA
The DNA here is from genome assembly GCF_018991925.1 of Homarus americanus. Lineage (NCBI taxonomy): Eukaryota > Metazoa > Arthropoda > Malacostraca > Decapoda > Nephropidae > Homarus > Homarus americanus. The sequence continues at coordinate 2,925,137 of NW_024720773.1, read as the reverse complement.
ACATCAATGATCATGTACTTGAACATTAATGACCTTAGATAGTAACATCAGTGATCATGTACTTGAACATTAATAACCTGAGATAGTAACATCAGTGATCATGTACTTGAACATTAATGACCTGAGATAGTAACATCGGTGATCATGTACTTGAACATTAATGACCTGAGATAGTAACATCAGTGATCATGTACTTGAACATTAATGACCTGAGATAGTCAGTGATCATGTACTTGAACATTAATGACCTGAGATAGTAACATCAGTGATCATGTACTTGAACATTAATGACCTGAGATAGTAACATCAGTGATCATGTACTTGAACATTAATGACCTGAGATAGTAACATCAGTGATCATGTACTTGAACATTAATGACCTGAGATAGTAACATCAGTGATCATGTACTTAGAACATTAATGACCTGAGATAGTAACATCAGTGATCATGTACTTGAACATTAATGACCTGAGATAGTAACATCAGTGATCATGTACTTGAACATTAATGACCTGAGATAGTAACATCAGTGATCAGTTGAACATTAATGACCTGAACATTAATGACCTGAGATAGTAACAGTGATCATGTACTTGAACATTAATGACCTGAGATAGTAACATCAGTGATCATGTACTAGAACATTAATGACCTGAGATAGTAACATCGGTGATCATGTACTTGAACATTAATGACCTGAGATAGTAACATCGGTGATCATGTACTTGAACATTAATGACCTGAGATAGTAACATCAGTGATCATGTACTTGAACATTAATGACCTGAGATAGTAACATCAGTGATCATGTACTTGAACATTAATGACCTGAGATAGTAACATCAGTGATCATGTACTTGAACATTAATAACCTGAGATAGTAACATCAGTGATCATGTACTTGAACATTAATGACCTGAGATAGTAACATCGGTGATCATGTACTTGAACATTAATGACCTGAGATAGTAACATCAGTGATCATGTACTTGAACATTAATGACCTGAGATAGTAACATCAGTGATCATGTACTTGAACATTAATGACCTGAGATAGTAACATCAGTGATCATGTACTTGAACATTAATGACCTGAGATAGTAACATCGGTGATCATGTACTTGAACATTAATGACCTGAGATAGTAACATCAGTGATCATGTACTTGAACATTAATGACCTGAGATAGTAACAGTGATCATGTACTTGAACATTAATGACCTGAGATAGTAACATCAGTGATCATGTACTTGAACATTAATGACCTGAGATAGTAACATCAGTGATCATGTACTTGAACATTAATGACCTGAGATAGTAACATCAGTGATCATGTACTTGAACATTAATGACCTGAGATAGTAACATCAGTGATCATGTACTTGAACATTAATGACCTGAGATAGCAACATCGGTGATCATGTACTTGAACATTAATGACCTGAGATAGCAACATCGGTGATCATGTACTTGAACATTAATGACCTGAGATAGTAACATCAGTGATCCTCAGCATTACACATAATAGGTTCTGTTGTTTCCACATCAGGGTGCCTTGAAGCTAGTTTCCTGAACTTCTCCCAGTAGTAAACAACATCCTTTAAATCTGAAGAAGACATATGGTCATCATTTTCCCTTTCCTCTTCACCACTGTCAGCTTCTAACATCTCGTTCAGTTGCTGCAAGTCTTCAGGAGTAAGTTCATGCTCATGAGACATCACAACCTCTTCCACATCATCATCCTCCTCCACTTCAAGGCCCAATGACTAACCAGTGGACACAATCTCATTGTCCAACTCTGTTTCTTCCTCAAATCCCTCAAAATCATGGACTGCTGATGGCCACAGTCCTTTCCATGAAGAATTGAGGGATCTAATGGAGACTTCTCGCCATGATGACACAATCAATTTTACAGCCTCCAGGATGTTGAATTGTGTCTTCCAGAACTGTGCCAGTGTTAGTTCAGGATCAGTGGAAGTTGCCTGATAACACCTGAACATTTTCTTCATGTACAACTTCTTAAAGTTGCTGATCACATTCTGGTCCATTGGCTGTATAATTGATGTAGTGTTTGGAGGCAAAAACAACACTTTGACAAAGTCAAATCGAGCCTCCAAAGTGCTGGCAAGTTCAGGGTCATGACCAGGAGCATTAGCCATGAGGAGAAGAGCCTTTAAAGGGAGTTTATTGGTGGTTAGGTAGCTCTTGACAGAAGGGCAAAACACATCAACAGCCCATTCATTAAAGAGCTGTCTAGTCACCCATGCCTTACGGTTGGACTTTCAATAAACTCCAAGTTGTCCTCTTACCACTTTTTTTTGCTTGAACACCCTGGGGTTCTCAGAGTGGTAGACAAGCATCGGCTTCAGTTGGAAATCCCCCGAAACATTGGCACCAAGCAATAGACTGAGACGGTCCTTCATGGGTTTATGCCCAGGTAAAGAAGCTTCATCTCTGGTGATGAATGTCCTTTTGGGCATTTACTTCCAGAACAGCCCAATTGCGTCCACATTGAACATTTGCTGTGGAAGATAATTTTCTTCCTCCACCTCCTCCTCCTTTATCTGCACTGGCAGCCTCACTATGCCTTATAACACTGAAAATGTCACTTCTTTTCTTAAATTTTTTGAACCAGCCCCTTGCTGGCCCTAAACTCTTCAAACTCTGTGCCAGAAGAAACAGGTTGATCTTCCTTCAAATGTTCATAAATTTCCCTGGCTCTTTCACAAATAAATTAAGTCGAAATTGAATCTCCTTTCATTTGTTTTTCCTTAATCGAAATGAGAAGTAACCTCTCTGCTTCTGCAATTAAGGATCTACCTTTAAACACTCTGGTAGATTTGTCTCTCATTTTCGTTTCTTTGAACTTGTCTTTCTGTGCAAGAATTGTCAATACAGTTGATGCCGACATGCCATATTCTTTACTAAGCACATATGTTCTAATGCCGCCTTCATGTTTCTTCATGATTTCCTGTTTTACCTGGATTGAAATCGCCTTTCTAGATTTCTTTGGACCCATGCTGGATTCAATAACAATTTCACCACTAAAATTTTAAATTTAATTGCTGTAAATAAAGATTATTTTAGTTAAATCAGCACTGCACTGTGCTTTGTATTATCAATATGTTAATAAATTTCAGAATGACCAATAATTGTTCTGTAAAAACGTAAAAATAGTTTATGTTCAAGAGAGAAACAAACAAGATGTTACCTCCACTGACACCTTGGTGGGTGAGTGAAGTGGCTGATTGACGCACCAAAAACTAATTTCCTGTACTGCAATTATGTTAAATAAATGATAAAATGACTAATAATTTTAATATAAAACTTCGAAAAATATTTAATAGCACAACCTTCTTGATATTTACTCAAATAGGAACGAATTTAAGCCCTAGAACTGATTACTGTATTGGCGGACTAATATTCCAGCTAGTGAGCAGGCGAAAACATGTTGACATGATTTCGTAAGAATTTCGTTAACCGAATTTTTGTTCGTTAACCGAATTGAAGATTCTTATGGAAGGTAATTCGTTAACCGAGGCGTTCGTTAACCGAGGGATCACTGTATATTCATTAATTCTTTTGTTAATACCCGGGGATTTATTGTTTTAAGACTGCCTCCGCTTTTCATAATTTCATCTTCCGTAATGTTAGCATTTAATATGATTTATTATCCACACTCACATCTGTCACAATACCCAACCCGGATTCATCTACATACTCTCCTTCCTCAACCAGCCCTCTGAAATGAGCCAAGAATTTGTTTATCATTACCGGAGTATCCCTTTTTTTTAACATCTTGTGGTCTTTAGTTTTGAGTTATTTCACCCTATTAATAATATTGCATTTTTCTTTTGTTTTAACCCTTATATGTCTTACTTTTCTATCATATCTTTATAATTTGCATTGTTATTTATTCAAGTTGTGTGTTTATGTTTTGCTATGTGGTATTATTCCCTTCTACTCACCTAACATTGCTTGTTATAACCTGTTATACTCTCACTGTTAATCTTTTTTGACACATTTCTTATCATTTCTTCTGGGGAACGTCCTCACTGCTGTTTCCATAAGTATTTTCTTTAATTCGTCATTTACCTCGTCCACAGACGTATGATCATTATTTGATCAAATTCTGTGTACTGTTTGATCTTTTCCACATTACTAATATATTCCTCTATTGTGTTCTTGTTCCAGCTACTCAGTTGATCAATACTGTACTGTACATCAGTGTTCCCCAACCTTTACAACACTGGGTCACAGTTCTTGGCACCTTTAAATCCTTTGGTCACATATAAAGTTGTCATCATAAAAAGGACACATTTAATAGGCAAATCATACTTCTGTATGAGTGTACACTACAAGTATATTACAATAAGTTGCCATATGGCATCTCGAAAATTATGACCAAATCTCAGGTTGCTGATCTGACTTTCTGCCTCATTTACACACAATTGCAGGGTCTCAATTGTTTCTCTTACTATTGACAGCACAACATACATACTGTATATTGTTTCTCACTATTGATCTTTCTCAAATTTTTGTATTTCTTTATGGTTCTTTATTATTATTATTATTATTATTATTATTATTATTATTATTATTATCATCATCATCAGTGTTGTTGTTATTATTGTTATTAATATTTAATTTTTAATTTTTTATTTATTATTAAAATTTTTATTTACTGTGAGCTAATTATTATTATTATTACTAATGTACTACATTTTCGCCCCCCAGGCCCCGATGTGGGTCATTGACCTGTGCTCAGGTAGACTAATCCCCGTAAAAAACAAAAACAACATAAAACATACAATTCATTTGTGCAGCCACGCCTCATCCCAAACTACATAAGGCATTGGATACTTTCAGTGTGAATTTTGTTGCTGGATAGTTGCAGTGAGCAAGTTGAATTCGGGGCAATATTTCTTGTAGCTGCCACTCTCGTGCACGCAGACAACATCGTTTCTCCGAGCCAATGCCTTTTCTTGCTCTTGATGGTGAGCAGATCTGAGAACCCTCTCTCAGAGGAGTAAGTGGTGTGGAATGCCACCAGAACTTGGAGTGCTTTACCACCAATAATCTCGTATCCTTCTTTCTGGCTCACTGCTACCCAAAAGTCGGTGCTGTTGAAAAAGTCCTTAACTTGTGAGTCACAGTGGAGTTTGACCAGTGTGTCGTTCAAGTTTGAGATAAGGAACATGTTTCTTATCCAACTATTCTTCTTCTTTTCTTCCTCATTTGCAGGAGGAAAATAGTGGTTAAAATTCTGCTGGAGAACGGTGAGATGTTGGGACACAACTATCATCATTTCGTTGCCAATTACTTCATCCTTGGACTCTACAATCACTTGCCCAAACTCATCTAAGTCTGAAAAGTCTCTTCTCTCAACTCCTTTCTTCCACTCTCAAATTTTCAATTTGAATACCTCAATTTTGTCATTGGAAGTGAACACATCTTGACCTGGCCCTTGAAGGGAAAGGTTCAACACTTTGAGCATGGTGAAGATATCACACAAGTAAAAAAGCTTAGCAACCCACTCCTCTTGTATGAAACAGAATGCATGTGGTAAGTCACATTCTTGAAAGAAGCCATTAACTGCCTTCCTTTTTTGACAAGAGTCTCTTCAATGCAACTTCTTTTGATAGCCATTGCACTTTGCTGTGAAACAGCAGGGTCTTCACAGTCTCCCCCATTCCATCGCAGAAGTCATGGAACATACAAGATTTCTTAGCTTTGCTCTTGATATCATTTATGATAATGACGCAATTTTTCATTACTGCATCCAAATCGGACTCGGTAGATGTTTTGATGCTAAATTCTGGCGATGCAGGACGCAGTGAGAACTTTTACAGTTCGGTGCATAATCTTTCAATCTTACCACTGCACCATTTCTTATCCCAACCATACTCACTGTGCCATTGGTTGTGATGTGTGAACACTTTTCAGTTGCAATCCCATTGTGGGTGAGACAGTCCAGAACTTTTTTGCAATTGCTTCACTATTAGTATTAGTTTCTGCGCCAACATCTTCACAGAAAAGAAACTCGTCTGTCATTCGCAGGTGCTCACAATCAACATAGCGAATGAAGCATATCAGCTGAGCCCTGTTTGTGAGATCTGTTGACTTGTCAAATTGCAATCCATTGCAGGGACTTTTCCTGACTTTTTCGGCAAGCTGTACAATCAGGTCCTCAGCAATCACCAACGTCCGGCGTTCCATTGTTGTGGCTGAAAAAGGACCTCATTCAGTTTCATAGCAGCACTTTTACCAAGCACTTCTGCAAGGATGTTCATTGCTGGTATAATGATTTCTTCACTCTCTGTGAAAGGTTTCTATTTGGTAGTGATCAGGTGCTCTATTTTCAAAGAGGCACTGACGAGATTGGTATCGGGTGTCGATTTGTAGTGTGCTTCAAACATTCGCGAAGATTGAATCTTCTTAAGGAGCAAGTTTTCAAAATAAGCTTGTGGCTTACTCTGAAGATGATGGTGACTTCTCTCCAGGTGACGGCAAAGTTTGCTTGGCACCAGGCATTGGCGTGACATTATCTGTGGGCACAGCAGACACAATGCCGTTGGATGCTCCTTCTCTTTCTCCTCATCAGTCAGATGAAATCCATACTTGACGAAAGCTTCACTCCATTTCCTCTCCACTGCTGTACGTTTTGCTGTTTTCTTTGGTGAAACAGGTATCTTCTTCTCAGCTTCTGGTAGAGCATCTTCTTTTACAGATGTACAGCTCTGACTGTCCTCTGTCACAGCATCTTCTCCGCTCTCCGGATGATAAATCAATATATCGATACATACAGCTGATCACCTGGTGGATAGACCAGAGTGTGGTCACCAGACACATTAATGAATGTATATCCCACACCAAATTGGTATGCACACTAGGAAGTGTTAGGAAAAAATGTAATATACATGTGTATAAAACATATGCATGAGCACTTGTAAGAATATGCAGGGATCGAAAAAATATCGCTGGTGTTGTACGCAAGAATTTGTCATTTGTGAAGTGTCTCATGTCTCATATACATGCATAGATAACTAACGACAGGTACTCATCAACATTAACAGAAATAAAAATCCTCGTATTATCCGGGCGTACTGTATTTACCTATTGAAAAGTACAGCAGTCAAATTTTTAAGTACTCTTACTTTTACTTAAGTACTGTATAGTTTTCTAATACAATTGAAGAAAAATAAAAATCATCACTTTTTACATGTAAACTAATTATATATTTTTTTATTAATTAATTATTAACTGTAGTAAAGAGTTGTGTGGGTGGAGGGTGTGGTGTGGGGAGACACCACACGGTCACATACCTACAGGTCTCTTGAGGTGAGGTGACATCAGGTCAGGTGGCAGTGGCCATGACAACAGACTTTCCCTTTGATCTTCTTTTGTCCATTAACACCTTGACCACCCACCTCACCCAGCCTACCCTCTTGTCCCCCTCCCCCATCAGGTTCCCTCTTCTCCCCCACCTCTCCTTAAATAACTAAGTACCACTGCCCCCCCCCACCCTACTCTACTCTACTCTACTCTACTCTACTCTACTCTACTCTGCTCTATACTCTACTCTGCTCTGCTCTGCTCTGCTCTGCTCTGCTCTGCTCTGCTCTAATTGAAGAGTTATTTACCTCATCTTCATGCATAAAATTGTGTTTGGGGAATGAATCCTCAATTATGCAAAAACAGAATTTTTCGAGATATAAAAGAGTGACTTAGTTTGTTATGTTTCAGAATGTGTTGGTGGAAGATGGAGCTGTCCACTTGGTGATGTTTCTTGTGGAAGTTACCTCTTAACAATGTATAAACAAGGCTATCACTGGAAAATTGATAAGAGACATTGCAGAACTAAATCAAGATTGATGGTACCATGATCTTGAGCTAGATAACACAACAGTGTGTACAGTAGTGTAGTGTAGTGATGGGGACGTGTTGTTGTAAGACACAGCCTGAACCAGGGGGTAATGATGACATCATCATTGACAGAAGAGAAATTGAATTCATCTCAGGATCTGTGAGTATTTAAGACACCTTTGTTAACATTTGTCATTGTTATTTTTCTTGTGTTTTCTTTTTATTTATTAATATGTGTTGTGTGGGGGAGGCAGGTGCTGACTGAACTTGTGTCTCAATGTTCCATCCATCATTTATACTGTAATAAACAGACCCAGACCTACCTCATCATGCACAAGGAACATGGAGTGTAGCAGAAGGACTTAAGAGGTACCACACTGACGCTGACTAGTGTAGGTGTTCACTCGAGGACAAACTTGAACTTGGCCGTGAGGCAGATGGCGGAGGATAACTAATGGACTCACTTGTTTCACACTCAGATATTATTCCTCTGGTGAGCTGGGTAAGTGCAGGTAGTCCCTTGGTACAACTCAGGAGTGAGACTGAAAATTACTGAATAACATTATGGCCTTAGACTTGATCTATGGCTGCCAACAGAGGCTCTACTTGATCTATGGCCACCAACAGAGGCTCTACTTGATCTATGACTGCCAGCAGAGGCTCTACTTGATCTATGGCTGCCAACAGAGGCTCTACTTGATCTATGACTGCCAACAGAGGCTCTACTTGATCTATGACTGCCAACAGAGGCTCTACTTGATCTATGGCCACCAACAGAGGCTCTACTTGATCTATGGCTGCCAACAGAGGCTCTACTTGATCTATGGCCACCAACAGAGGCTCTACTTGATCTATGGCTGCCAACAGTGGCTCTACTTGATCTATGGCTGCCAACAGAGGCTCTACTTGATCTATGGCCACCAACAGAGAGACTACTTGATCTATGACTGCCAACAGTGGCTCTACTTGATCTATGGCCACCAACAGAGGCTCTACTTGATCTATGGCTGCCAACAGAGGCTCTACTTGATCTATGGCTGCCAACAGAGGCTCTACTTGATCTATGGCCACCAACAGAGAGACTACTTGATCTATGACTGCCAACAGTGGCTCTACTTGGTCTATGGCCGCCAACAGTGGCTCTACTTGGTCTATGACCGCCAACAGAGGCTCTATGTGGTGGTGGGGGCTGAGTTAATACACCTCATGACCCATTGTTTATTGTTCTTGGTTGTCTGCCTGTAGAGGAACCATCTTTATGATTAACTTAAAACTGGGTATTCTTATGTCAATGTCATTTTATTTTGCATCTTTTCTCAGTCTTGTACTGGGATTTATCCTTTATCTGTGAGTGTTGCTGTCATAAAGTATAGGATGTTATAAGTTCACAATATTTTCAAGGTTTAACAAGTGTTCTTTTATGTATGGATTGTGAACACATCTTATTACTATACAATTAACCAGATATATATCTGCCATGGAAGGTTTGGTTGTAAACTACAGTACAGTACAGTACACTAAACAAATGCTGACAATCAGAAATGTTTATGTGAAATGTAAAGAATAAAAACACTCAAGTAACATTGAAACACATATATTAACTCGTAAAGCCCGGGTGACATTCATCTATGACCTTAAGTTTTGCGGCAAATAGTGATATCTTCGATAACTGGAACAATTGGTGCAGAGTACTTCCGGAGATGAGAGGTTTCCGGGTAACCAGACGACTTTCTCATACCCGGAAAAATTCCTTATCCCCAGTATTTTTTCCGGTTAACTATGCTTCTTGCGCAGACAGATGTTAGCTGACATCTCCAGAATGTTTCTGGGTGCTGGGGATGTTTTCCTTGAGTCTAAACTACCGGAGTCCGTAAATGCCGTTATAATTAAGTTAGAAACTTCATTTCTTTACTTTAATAACCCAGATTAGTTTATCTAAAAGTTTGGTTAAATAAATTCAGTATATTTAAAATTTTGAAATCTATATGATATGGGCATGAATGAAGCTGTGTGTTACAGCAAAGACTGTTATTTTCCACTTCCATGGAGCTGTGGGGGATTAGTGGGTCTCATGACCTGAAGATGTCTTGAATATGGATGAAAGCTAAGGTATTTTTGAGGTGTGACTCTGTTAGCAAAAATTGTACAAATCTTTATTCACAACATCTACTCTGATTGTGTTAGAGAAATGAAATTGGAACAATTTTATATATGGAGATGTGTTCCTGATGATGTTATTTTGTACCTATGAGATATATACTGTACAGTATTGTACAGGTATTGATGTTAATACTATATGACGACTCTGCTGCCACCAGAATGAGTTGTTCCATTTTGTTCTTTTTTTTTTACAGATGTTCTTATCATTATGGTAATTATTTTAAATGAGGCGACAACTTTTTATTATGAGTATTTTTTTTTTCTCTATGATCATAACTCACCTGTAGTGGACAGGGCATGAAGACTGAGGGAAACTGTGTGGTAAAACACGGTAAGAAACTGATCATATGAAACTAAATTGATGTCTCTATGTGTTTTGTGTGTGAGGAAAGTGATTTACAATAAAATATAACTCCAAAAAATGGGATGAGTCACTGTGTGTTGTCTGTTTGTTTACACTGACCCGCTTGGTCCAAGCGTACAGTACTCAAATGTCCACCAAAAATGTAAATTACACCATGACACTTTAACAAAGTTGCTCTCATTGGCAGGGGGTCCGGAGGGAGGATCACCCCCAACTAAGAAGTTAAGTTAGGTAGTTTCATTGATTGGTTAGATCAAGTTCTATTACGTTAGGTTATATTATGTTAGGTTAGGTTAAGTTAGGGGGGATGCCTCTGTGACCCGGGGGATCCTTTGTGACCCGGGAGGGATGCCTCTGTGACCCGGGAGGGATGCCTTTGTGATCCGGGAGGGATGCCTCAGTAATGGCTAGTACTACTTGTGAACAGGGCTGTGCCCTTCTGAGGGCCGAGTTAGAGAGGGCCAAGGAAGAAATCTTGAAATTAAAGGAAGTGATAACGAGGATGGAGGAAGAAACGAGACAAGGAAAGCCCGTGTCTGATGAAAACTCAGGCGAATGGAAGGTTGTGAGGAGAGGGACGACCAAACTGGTGGTGAAAAAACGCACCAAGGATACGACAACAACAGCTAAGTGTGCCAACTCTTGCAGTCCTTTGATAGATGAATTGGACGTTAGCATAGTCAGGGACAAGGCAGACAAGGAAGGTACGAAAACCTTAATTGTTGGTGATTCCCAGGTACGATACCTGGACAGAGCTTTTTGTGGTAGAAATAAAAATAGGATGGGGGTGTGTTTGCCAGGAGCTGGGGTGGGGGATATAGTTGACAGGATGGACAATATCTTGTCTGGTAATGGGAACAAACCCATTATCTGCTTCAGTGCAGGAGGCAATGATATTGGCCATTGTAGGAGTGAGGAGCTTCTTGATAAGTTTAAGATAGCTATAGAACGTATTAGGTCGAAGGGAGGGATCCCTATCATATGTGGTGTCCTGCCTAGAAGGAGAGCTGGTAATGAACGGTTGTCAAGGGCAGTTGGTGTCACCGGCCGTCTTGACAGATACTGCAAGTCAATATCAGTCCCATTCATTGACAACTGGGACAACTTCTATGGCAGAAGGGACCTTATGCTAGGAATGGGGTGCATCTGTCTAAGGATGGGGTGCCAACCCTGGCTGGCTCTCTCGACAGGGCAGTTCAAAAGATGTCGAAGTCTTCAAACTGCTAGGAGAACATATGAGCAAGGGGGTGGAGGAGACTGCAGTGAGAGCGGGTAAACAAAGTGAAAGGTTACAGGGAAATAGTGCTAGGAATGATGACAAAACTAAATTTGGCAGGGAGTTAAAACCTAAACACGTCAAAGAGAGGACCCAGAACACGACTAATTTAAATGTCTACTTTGCAAACAGTAGAAGTATGAGAAACAAAATGGATGATATTAGGGCCTTGGTATGTACCGAAAAAATCGATATAATAGCATTCACCGAAACTTGGATAAACCTAGACTCACGTGAGTTACCTGTTGAATACCAAATTGCAGGTTACAAATTATTCCATACCGATAGGCAGATTAGGAAAGGAGGCGGAGTTGCAATCTATGTCAGGGATAATCTGAAGTGTGAAATAAATAAGGAAATAAAAACTGAACTGAATACAGAAACAATTTGGATAGAATTAATGGATGGCAGGGAAAAATTAATCACAGGAGTAATATATTGACCTCCAAATCCTGATAAGGTTAATGAGCGACTTATTTGGGATGAAATGCGCAAGGCTTCCATACATAGCAAAGTCTGTATAGTAGGCGACTTTAACTTTAGCCAAATAGATTGGATCAACCTTATGGGAAACTCAGAATCAGAGGATTTTCTTGAAACAATTCAGGACTGTTTCCTAAGTCAACATATAACTGAACCCACCCGGGGTAATAATATACTCGATTTAGTTCTGTCAAACAGAGAAAACCTTATTAGTAATGTCTAGGTAGGGAACGAACTTGCTAAGAGCGATCACAAGGACATAAGATTACAATTAGAATTTCAGGGCAGCCGCAAGGAAAATTCCACGAAAGTCCCAAATTTCAGAAGGGCAAACTTTGATAGTTTGAAGAGGCAGCTGAGAGAAGGGGTATGTCAGTTGTAACGGGACTTTCAGACAGAGAGGAAGGGCTTATGGAAACTCGTCGTGTACAAATGACATATACAGTACAGTGACCCCTCGTTTAACGAACACCTCGGTTAACGTAATTTCGATTAACGAACTGCCTTCCATAAGGATCTTCAATTCGGTTAACGAAAAAAAATTCGCTTAACGAACTTCTTACGAACCGACCTCAACATGTTTTCGCTTGCACTGACCGGGCAACCAGCTTTAGTATCAGTCCGCCAATACATTAATCGGTTCTAGGGCTTAAATTCCTTACTATTTTTGTAAATATCAAGAAGTTTATACTATTCAATAATTTTAAAAGTTTAATATTCAATTTTTTAGTCATTTTAACAATTATTGAACGAAATTGAAGGTAAAGTGACTAGTTTAATGCGCGGCATCCAGCCTCTTAACACAGCAAACAGGCGTCAGTCTCTCTCTGTTTTCACTGGAGGTAACATCTTGCTTGAGACTCTCTTCAACTAAATGCTTTTTTTCTGTGTTTCCAAGCAAATTATTGGTCATTTTGAAATATATTTTATATATTGACAATATATAATGCAGTGCAGCATTGATTTAAAGAAAATAATCTTGAATTAAACCAGAGAGCTAAAATTTTATGGGTGAAATGGCACCATGGGGTGACTTCTCTTCCACCCCAATGCCTTCTCTTCTTCCTTCTCCTCCACCCCCATTCTAAATCCCATCATCATCATCATCATCCAGGAGCCTTCTACATACACACCTCAAAGTAAGTGAACTTTTCTACCATTTTTGTTGAATTTAGGAAATTTTCGGTGAGCTGGAACCAATTACCCAAAAACCCATTGAAACAATGGTTTCGGTTAACGAACGACCTTCTGGAACGGATTGAGTTCGTTAACCGAGGGGCCACTGTATTACACTATTTACATTCACAGAGCAAGTTTTCATGTCCAAATATCTCCAGTTACTTCACGCACAACTCGGCTGCTATCTTGTACCCCACATCGGCGTGTGTATACCAGGCCTGGAGTTCCTGGTTCTCCTTGCTGTCCGGTTCAGTCGGTGGCTCACGCTGCTCTGCCATGACCACCATCATCACCACCACACAAATATGGCTTGGTTGCCAACTAATCCTAATACAATACATCAAAAGTTTTACACCTTATACCCTATAAAACAGAATATGGCTCTTACATAATGTTTTAACAACCAAACTAAATAACACTGATATAAAAAAACATCGTAAATCAAAACATTAGATGGAGGTGGGGTATATTTGTGGGACCTGACCTAATGCAATATCAGGTCACCCATTGTCGGGGTGGGGGTTTAGTGGGTCTCATGACCTGAAGATGTCTTGAATAAAGATGAAAGGTAAGGTGCTCCAGTGTTTCCCACTTACTGAATGTACAGTATAGTATAATATACAAAACTGTAATAACCTTTTACCTTCTTCACACTGTATTCTTAGCTATTTTTGTTCTGGTACAATAATGTACAGCACTGCACAACACAAATTGTACACAAAAACAGCAGCTAGCGAGGAACAACCTTCTACAATGGCAGCAGAATATGAATCCAAGCAGCTGGGTCACCCACTCACCTGACAGGTGGGGATGGGTTGGAGCATAATGTTCTCCCTCAGAACTCAATGAAAATTTATTCCCAAATCCAGACTTGAGAGATTTTCTTGAACCCTTCTAAAAATTTTCTCAGAAAAAGCGCCTGATTTTCAACCTCGGAAGCTCGTTCACAGACCCGGAATTGAGAGAATTTTTCCAGAAAAATTCCGAGCTGATTTTAATTCTGCATGTTGGGGACTTCTAGTTCATAAATGTATCACTGTAGTTTGAATGTCCAGACAGGATGAATTACAGGTAAACCTTGAAATACCATATTCTGAGAAGCGATATTCCGCTATAACGATGGTCATAAATTAAGACCATCTCGCTATATACGATAAAAATAACTTGCTGTAGCGATATCCATTAAAGGGCCATCAAAATTCATTGTTTGGAATGTTTTTTTATCTCTAGTGCAAACTATGAGTTGTATACAGTAAGTCCTCGCTTAACGTCGTCCTGCTTAACGTTGTTTCGGTACTACGTCGCTGAACTTTAGAGACCAAAAATTCGTTTGACGTCCCAGTTACTCAGTACAAAGGCGTTTGAGTCATCATGGACTACTTTTTACCTTTTTCACAATATGTATTTAGGATGGTGTGTGCATGTAAATGAGTAAAAATAAATGAAGAAAGTTACTATATTTACTGAAAAATAAGTTGAAAAAAAAATGTACAGTACAGTAAAGCCTTCGATAACAAAGGTTCAACCAACAACTTTTCATATTTAAAACCCTAGTTAATTTAGGACCCAATTCAGTTTAAGTCCTATTTCATTCGTATTTATGACCAAAATATAATAAAAGTAAAATAAAATTACATTTTTATATAAATAATAACTAAATCTCGATATGTATTATAAAAAGAAAAAATGCCTGTACAGTACTGTAAAAAAAAATGAAGAGCGCCTTGCGCAAAGAAGCTGCCTTGCTAATGAGTGGTTAACATCAGTCGGAGCTTGGCGGGCCTTTTGTTTTCACGCATCTGGAACAGGGAGAAAAACTTTTTAAAGTTTCTACAATCATTTTTGCATCCCTATTCAACATGAGCAAGAGAGCAAGTGATGGTAGTGTTGGTTCAAAAGCTAAAAGAAAGTGTATAAGATTAGCCGAGAAACTAGATGTGTTAAAACGATATGAAAAAGGTGAGAGGTCTGTGGATATTATATGGAGCAAGCAATGAACATATTTTCTGAAGTGGATCCATTAACAGAACAAAGCATTAAAATTTAAATAAACACAAATGACCTCTACATAAGGATGTATAATGAGAAAAGAAAGCAGCTGTGCAAGGTTCTTTTGAGAGCTTTATTATTCGAAGGCCTAAACCATCAACTTCAGCTACACCATCAAATTCAGCATCATAAGCACCTTCAACATCAACTTCAGGTTCAGTAACAGTTTCAGCAACAGCTTTATGGAAAGCTATAGCTTCAGCTAGAGTCGAACCTACAGCTTCAGCCAGAGTTGAACCTGATGACTTCTTCATCTGAGTAAAAACTCCCACAATATTCATTGGCTGTCCTTATGTTTTAGACGTAACCACCATTGTTGAGTAGAATTTTTGTTATACACTCGTAAATGTTATTTAAAGCATATATGGACAGTAAATAAGTGTTGCTTTCATATAAAAAGACAGACCACTGTCCTGACTAATTCTTCCTCTAGTAAATTCTTCTCGTCCTTAACCAAAAACACCTGTTATAACTTCTGCACTCCTTATTTTCCTCCTCTTTTCCGACCTGATAACTCTACAGCCAACTCTCCCCCTGACAAAGCCAATCTCTTTGGCACCTTATTCTCCTCTAACTCCACCTTAGACAATTCCAACTCTATCCCTCCTACTCCTCCTACTGAACCTATGCACTTTCCTATAATCTCCACTCGCAGGGTTGCCGGTGTGTTATCCAGGTTGGATGTGAGTAAGGCGCATGGACCGGATGGAATACCCCCCTGTGTTCTGAGGGAGTGTGCTGAAGCCCTGGCCCCTGTGCTTGCTCGCCTCTTTTGCCTCTGCCACAAAACCCAAACTTTTCCTTCTTCTTGGAAGCATGCCTTGGTTCAGCCCATCCCAAAGAAGGGTGACCATTCTAATCCCTCTAACTATCGCCCCATTGCCCTAACTTCATCCCCTTCTAAGATTTTCGAAACTATCTTGAACTCCCATTTTCTTCGTCACCTTGAACGCCTTTCTCTTTTGTCGGATCACCAGTATGGCTTTCGCCAGGCGAGATCTACTGGTGATCTGCTCTCCTACTGCACCCATCTTTGGTCATCCTCTCTTAGGGATTATGGGGAAACTTTCGTCGTGGCCCTCGACATCTCCAAAGCATTTGACAGGGTATGACACAAGTCTTTGCTTTCTAAACTTCCCTCTTATGGTTTCTCTCCTCCACTTTGTTTTCTAATCTCTAGCTTCCTTGAGAACCAATCCTTGGCAGTTGTTGTCAAGGGATCGATCTTTCACTCTTTCTCTACCAGTAGTGGTGTCCCACAGAGTTCTGTTCTTTCACCTACTCTCTTCCTTCTTTTTATCAGTGATTTACTTCACACTACAATTAGTTCTATCCATTCTTATGCTGATGATTCTATTCTTCACTCTTCTTCACATTTTCCCCTTCCTCCTAATTCCCAAACTAGATCTGTTTCTAGAGCTGATATCAATGCGGATCTGTGCAGCATCTCCGAATGGGCAGGTACAAACTTGGTTAAATTCAATAGTAATAAAACTCATTATTTACCAATTACACTTTCTAAATTAGATGATCTCCCACCAATTACATTTCAGGATGCTATCATTCTGCTAAATTCTGAAATAAATATGCCAGGCCTCACCATTTCCTCTAATATGTCATGGAAACCACACATCCTCAACATTGCTAAAGCTGCCTCCCGAAAGCTGGGAATGCTGTACAGATGCCGTAGCTACTTCACTCCTGAGCAGTTGCTTCAAGTATATAAGGGATTCATTCGTCCTAACTTCTGTCCAACTGTTAGATAGGGTGGAATCAAAGGCATTTTGTCTTATTAACTCTCCTCCTTTAGTTGACAATCTTTCTTCCCTTTCTCTTCTCTGCAATGTTGCTTCACTCTCTCTCTTCTTTACAGGTAAGGTACTCCTCGATTTATGACCTACTACTCGACTTACGACCACCCGTACATTCGACCGCTGCAGTCGTACCAAAATTTTTTCAAATTACGTATCTTCGAGTCCCAACCTTAGTTATTGCGCTGTGTACTGACAAAATTTTCGTTTGTAATTCCCTTTAAAATGGCTGGCAAGCTTAAAAGTGAGAGTTTTGTGGTGCTGAGAAGAAAGAGAGACCCCCATTTTAGGTTTCCTATGTATTATTTTTGCATTTTCGACATACGACCAATTTGACTTACGACCTGGATTTGGGTCCCTAACCCCGTCGTAAGTCGGGAACTGCCTGTATTTTAATGGGCAATGTTCGGTGGATTTGGCATCCTGTGTACTGCCAGCAAGGCCATGGGGTCGTAACACTCGTCTTGCCAAACTGTGGAATGCTCTGCCTTCTTCTGTGTTTCCATACTCATACAATCTGTCTCACTTTAAAAAGCCGGTTTTCCGGCTTCTTCTTGATGTAGATTAACACAGTATTGTATACAGGGTAACCTTTTTCTTCTCTATTTTTAATTTCTTTCTGTTCTTATTTTTTCGCCCCCTAGGCCCTGTTGTGGGTCGTTTGACCTGTGGCCGGGTGGGCTAATTCACGATAACAAAAATAAACAAATAAAATAAGCAAATAAAAAAAATAAAAAAGTGCCTAAACCATCTTCAATCTTGCCGGAAGTTGGGAGGGGGAGGTGTTGTATTATGACAGCTGGGGCCAGCCTGCCGGCCAACCAAGGTTACCTAGTGGTAATTATTTATCTGTCATGTAGAGGAGTTTTAAGTTTTTCTCTTATAAATCTCAATGAATGTGAATTTATGGTAATGCATACAAGCACCTCACCAGGCATCACACAAGGAGCTTTGAATTTATGTACTGTATGTGTAATGTATTTCATGGGGCAAAGGGAGGCTGGGGAACGTAACTCCCATATTTTATCTGTTTCTTATGGGGAAAATTGATCCGCTTAACGTTGTTCCGTATAACGTTGCGTTTTCAG
The DNA here is from genome assembly GCF_018991925.1 of Homarus americanus. Classification (NCBI taxonomy): domain Eukaryota; kingdom Metazoa; phylum Arthropoda; class Malacostraca; order Decapoda; family Nephropidae; genus Homarus; species Homarus americanus. The sequence goes on along the minus strand of NW_024720773.1, from coordinate 2,906,860 downwards.
GAACGTAACCCTGATGTTAAGCGAGGTCTTACTAAATTAACTGCTGTCTTGCTAGGATTCCAGCAATACAAATTATATTTTTCTGCGTCAAGTCAGTGACATTCTATAAGGAAACAATATTTGACCCCATGCATGATGCATCTCTACCTTCACTTGTCAGCCCTACCTCCACGTTGCCACAACCTGCGCACTACAGCCGTGTGTTTGGTTCTTTGTTGATCATAAACCCACCATCACATGGCTCCACTATTATCAGCCAGCTTTGTACTTATCATCGGTGTTTTTCTTATATAGTGAGAGGACAGCACTAACATTTAGACTGAACTGTGTTATGGTGACGATCAAGTGATATTTTCTGTGTTTTTGTGACTGTAAGGTGCGTCGACTCTGTTGTTTTGAAAATGTGAGCAGTGTCGGCCGCTATCATTGTTTTTGTTATCATCGCTCACTCTGTTTTTGTGACAAGTGCCTTTGCTCTGTTTTTGTGACAAGTGCCTTTGCTCTGTTTTTGTGACTGTGAAATGAGCAGTGTAACCTTGAAAATGTCTGGGAAGGCCAAGGCATCCAAGACAACTGTGTCTCTGAGGTGAAGCTTGACACTGTTAAGCAGCATGAGACTCCCCAGAGGCTGTGTGACATCTCCACTCCACCTACAAGAGTCCTCTTAGCCTTGAAGGGGACATGTGATAATGACCAGACTTATAGTAGTAGAATTGTTTGGTCGGTGAGACATGTGTGTTTGGGGACTGGCTGGGAATGTATCCCATTGAACCCCATGTTATAATGTTCCCTATCTATGATAATTCACCTTGTGTTGGGTTTATTAGGAACCTAACACCCACCATAGCTTGAGGTTTACATGTACTTTGTGTAGGATATTTATATGTTGTAACAGGTTTCCCCTGGGTTATGGAAAGGTTCCAATCCTGAAAATCTTTTCATAGCACGAAACCTTTTTTCCCGTATAGTATAGTAAAACTTTGTTAAGGTGGACCCCGCTAAGGCGGATATTGCTTAAGCCAGACAATACAGTGGTCCTTCGGTTAAGGAACGGTCCAATTAACGAAATTTCGGTAAACGAATTAGCTCCCATATGGATTTTCAGTTTGATTAACGAACAAATCTTCAAATAACGAAAGCCTTATGATAACACGTTTTGTTGTGCGCCTCGGCTGATCAGCTGATCGGCTAGTCCGCCAATACAGTAATTTATTCTATGTTTACATTCTTTTCCAGTGGAGTAAATATCAAGAAAGTTGTGCTCGTTAATATTTTTGCATTTTTTATAGTATTAAAATTATTAGTCATTCTAAAATCTAATTAACGTATTGATAATATATACAGTACAGTACAGGGAACTAGTTTTTGTGCTCCCATCAGCCGCTTGACTCACCCGCCAAAACTTCTCTGTTTAACTTTGTTTACAGTGGAGGTAATATCGAGTTTGTTGGTCTCCTGAATATTTTTACACTAAAATTATTGATCATTCTGAAATTTAGTTAACATATTGATAATATATAGCGCAGTGCAGTGTTGATTTAAATAAAATAATCTTGAATTACAGCTAGTGAACTTAAAATTTTATTGGTGAATTTACTGCATCAAGCATGGGTGAGAAAGATGATTCCCCTCAGTGCTCCTCTCCAAAAAGGAGAGAGGATTTTCATGTTCGAGAATCTGTCAGTCCAGAGGTTCCTGACATTATTATGGAAGGTGACTCGCCTTCTAAGAAGCATTAAAATGCTTCTCTTCTCCCTTCTCCTCCATCTCCACTTCCTTCTCTTCTTCCTTCTACTCCACCCCCACTTCTAATTCACCATCATCATCATCAACCAGGAGCCTTCTACATACACACCTCAAAGTACTGTAAGTGTACTTTACTGCATTTTGTTTATACTTTGTATGTACTTTTCTGTGAGTTAGAATCAATTACCCAATATCCCATTGAAATAATAGATTCGGTTAAAAAAATTTTCGGGAAACGAACGACTCTTTGGAACCAATTGTGTTCGCTAACCGAGGGACCACTGTATTATTTTCTTAAAAATAATTTTAAAATTAAAATTGTTCAAAAATTAAAAAAAAGTAGGACAAAATTTGTCCTTCGATGACACGTCTGCAAAATTTCAAGGGACCAAGGTGTCAGCACTTGGGACACAGGTGCCCGAGAGTTACCAATTGTTGTTTGGGGTATATTATTTCATTCACTCTAGTAATGATACAATGATTCTTGTTATGTTATCATAGATAAATGTATGGTTTATATAATTTGTTTATCAATGTGCCCATCACTATTTTCAAATTAAACTACAAGATATGTATTTCTCTCATACATATTTCGATCTTACACCTGGCAACAGGAGCCTGGGAGCGAGTGAGTGACCACTGGTTAAAGTGTTGTCTGCAGTTGTGTCTCTCCTCCTTCCCTGCCATGTTTAACTGGATGTACTGTTATTATTAGTGTTTACTGATATAATAGTGTTTAATAGTGATTAATCATGGCCTTGCAGCCAAGTTAGACTCATCACTGTAACCACCAGGCTACTGGGCCAAGCTGTGAGGTGTTATGGTTGTTTTTCAACTTCTATTTTTGGGTATATACACATAGCCGCCTTCATTTATTTTTACTCAGTTACATGCACACACCATCCTACATTAACACATTGTGAAAAAAAGTTAAATAAATACTTGTTCTAATGGCAAACACATAAAGGGAATATACATTTCTTTGCACATGAGTCAGCTGACTGAGTGAGGGAGGGGAAGATGGTCGCAGAGTGTAGGGGGGGGGGTGTTGTGCCAGCTGATGTTCATTACTGTGGTGAAACAGGGAGTACAGTCAACCCTCGCTTTACGCGGTCCCACATTCCGCGTTTCCACGTTTACGCGGTACCCTGCTGAAACCGGGATGCTCACATTCCGCGGTGCGTGTACCCCTTTACGCGGAGAGTGTCTGGCTCGACGCTATTTTTAGATTCGCCCCTCCCGCCTGCTCTCGCCTCCGCCTGGGCAAGCCGCGCGGTAAGGTTGCGCAGTGCATGTCTCTGTTGCGTTATCAGTGACGTCATATGACGTATCGGATTGTGATTGGCCATGCATCCCTACCTCCCTCCGCTGCTAGCTGTAATTGGTTTAAAGTAAAATGATGTGTCCACCCGGGAGAGGGAGGGAGGGAGGGAGGAAAGACGAAGCTTGACCTAGCCGCGGCAGTTTCATCCCTCCAGGCCACACCGTGTAATCGTGCATCCATTGTTCTGTAAAATGGCTTCCGCCGGACCACCGCCCCCAGAGAGAAACCTTTCCTTACCTGGACCCAGCCGCCCTAAGCCAAAGAAGACACGACGTTCCTTAAGCTACGAGGTGAAGTACAAGATCATCCAAGAGTTGGAGAAAGGAACAAGACAGGTTGATTTGGTGCGCCAGCATGGTGTGAACGAATCTACGATTCGAACAATAAAGAAGGATGCAGCCAAGATAAAGGAGCACATGAACATCACAAAGTCTACAGGTGCTTCTATGATCAAGTATTTCCACAACCAGGTGCTTCTCAAGACGGAAAAATTACTTGTGAGCTACTTGGTGCGTCAGGCGCGACGGAACATGGCGGTGGACACGCGCTCTGTTAAGGAGTACGCAAGTGAACTGTATGCTGCAGTGTCACGAAAGATGGGAATTACAGAGCCCAAACCCTTTAATGCTTCCTCTGGGTGGTTACAGAGGTTTAAGAAGAGGAACAAGATCACCAATATCAACATTGGTGGTGAAGAAGCTAGTGCTGACCGTGTTGCGGCTAGGGAATTTCCTCCGTTTTTACATGAGATTATGGAGGAAGGACAGTACACCGACGACCAGATGTTTAACATGGACGAATCTGGTCTTTTTTGGAAAAAGCTACCTTCCAAGACCTTCGTTGTGAAGAATGCCAGCAAGATTCGGGGCCGAAAGTTGCAGAAGGAGCGCATCACCGTCCTGTTTACCACCAATGCCTCCGGTACCTGTAAGCTCAAGTTATCGGTGATCCACACAGCACGCAAGCCGCACGCCTACAAGAGCATGGACATGACCAAGCTAAATGTCCACTGGCTGACCGCACGTAAGGCGTGGATGTTCTCTACACTGTCCCTCTCCTGGTTTGATGACTGTTTCGTTCCCGATGTGAAGAAATTCTGTGAGCAACAGAATGTGCCATTCAAGATTTTGTTGCTGCTGGACAACGCACCAGGACACTCGCCCCTACTGTTAGATCGTCACCCCAACGTAAAAGTGGTCTTCCTTCCTCCCAACACTATGTCTATATTACAGCCCATGGACCAAGAGTTAATCTGTAATGTAAAAGCTGCATTCTCTACTAAAAAATTCAAGCTCCTGAACGACTACACCAACACCAGGGAAGAGTTGCGTAACCTGAGTGACACCACCACCGATAGCAAGAGCGAAGACGACGAGGATCAACAGTTGGCAGAGCAACAAGTACTTTTAAAACAATTCTGGAGAATATTCAACATCAAGAAAGCTGTGGACTTCTTGGTGGAGGCATGGGATCAGCTGTCTGTAGTAACTGTTCGTCACGCATGGAGACGTGTTGCAAGGCATTCCGGCCGTTAGGAAGAGTCAATCTGTGACTGGTGAGGTTCAGACTGTTGCAGTAGCAGTGGACCTTGCCAGAGAAGCTGCGCAGAGTGTTACAGCTGCAGGCTTCTCCGAGACCACCAACGACGACATCCTGGAGGTGATAAGGGATCCTGATGTGACTACCAACGAGATGGTAGATGATGATGACGTCAGTGAAGAGGCAGGTGGTGCGTCATCCCAAGAAGAACGCCGCTTATCCCATAATAATGTTAGGGGTGCCATCGAGTGTATCGAGAAAGTCAAGCTCCTCCTTTCCGACGACCCTGACGCAAACAGGTATGAAATCTTCACTACCCTGCTGTTGCAGACTATGGAGCCCTACATCAAGGTTTATCACGACAACATAAACACCAGCCGTCAGCAAAGCATAACAGAGTTCTTCTCCCGTAACCCACCACAGCCAGCTCAAGCCAGTGATAGTGACAGAGGTAGAGACAGTGATGATGACTTTGAGGGATTTGTCAGGGAGGCCCTGACAAGTGTGGATGACAGTGATGGCCAGTAGCCTGCCCTCTGCCTCGGAACCAGCCTCCATCCCCGTACGCCGACCCATCTCTTCTACTAACGTAAGTGTTAACCCCAACCTTTATTTTTCCTAACTTAACCTTTATTTTTCCTAACCTAACCTTTATTTTTCCTAACCTAACCTCTTCTATATTAATTGTGCGTGCATACCATCATAAAGTTGAGATAATATTTTTACTACAACATAGTTGTGTGTCGTCAAAAAGTGGAGTTTGGGGTCGGCCCGGTCTCTATTTCAATTAATCCCATATGTTATGTTGTTCACTTTACGCGTTTCTCACTTTCCGCGGTACCCTGTGGGTTGAATTAACCGCGTAAAGTGAGGGGTTCACTGTAATATGCAAATGGCGGCTGTGTTGAACTTTCATTTGGCTTTTATTTATTTATTTGACGATACAGTATTTTTTTTTTATTATTTTATTCCTCACATTTCATGGTACTGTATACTGTACTGTATATTAGTTTAAGAGAACTATGGCTACTGGAGGAAAATACACACAGAGTTTTTTCCGAAATACTCCCTGCCATAAAATACAGTACAGTGAAACCTAGCTTTACGCTGTCAGTTGATCCCACGGAGGCCTGCGTAAAGTGAACAACATAACATATGGGATTAATTGAAATAGAGACTGGGCCGACCCCGAAACTCCACTTTTTCCCGACACATTACGTACGTTTTAGTAAAAATAACATCTTAACTTTATGATGGTATGCACACACACAGCCTCTGAAAAGTCGCCAGGTCACCATCATATGTCTGTCATATCGCTGAGCAACTAACGGCGAAAAACTCTTGGCGACTGATGTTATTGTCGTGATATTACAGTTGTCGTCAGGTGCGTCCGGAAAAGAAACTTCTCTACACTTGATGCGCGCCTATATTTTCATACATTAACCGTATTTCTTCCTAACGGGATGGCCTTTACCACCTGCCTCTTTACTGGCGTCATCATCATCTAACATCTCGTCGGCAGTCACATCAGGATCTGTATCACCTCCCACCAATATGATGCGTTGGTGGTCTCGGGCTCTGGCTGTAACACTCTGCATGGCTTCTCTGGCAAGGTCCTGCTATTGCAACAGTCTGAACCTCACCAAGTCACAGATTCAGCTCAGCCTCCCATCTGGAATACCTTGTGACACGTCTCCATGCGTGATGAACTGTTGCTGCAGACAACCCAATCCCAGCCACCTCCACCAAAGAAAGTCCTGGCCTTTATGCGGCGTTGAATTTTTTCTCCAAAAGTGTTTCACAAATTGCTTCTTGCTCTGCAACCATTCTCGTCCTCTTGGCTCTTGCCCCATCAATTGTCACCAGGTTCACGCCGTCATCAACATGGTGTTGGTATAGTCGTTAAAGGAGCTTAAATTTCTTCTGCAGAAGATACCCAGCTTTCACATTACCAGATTAATTCTTGGTCATGGGGTTGTATTAATATGGCGTAGTGTTGGGAGGAAGACCACTTTTACGTTGGGGTGGCGATCCAACAGTAGAAGCGGAAGTGTCTGGTGGGTTGTCAAAGCAGCAACAAAATCTTGAATGGAACATTCTGCTCACAAATTTCTTCACGTCGGGGGTGAAACAGTCATCAAACCAGGAAAGGTCAGGTAGAGAACATCCACACACGCTACGTGCGGTCAATGATGGACATTTAGCTTGGTCATGTCCATGTTCTTGTGGCGTCGACTTAAATGTTATATGGATCACCGATAACCGGGCTTATAGGTGCGGAGGCATTGGTAGTAAACAGAATGATTAGTCGCTCATTCTGCAACTAAACCCTGACACTTGCTGGCAGTCACCGATATGAAAGGTCTTGGAAAGGTAGCTTTCCAAAAAAAGACCAGTTTAGGTATGTTAAACACCTGGTCGTCGGTGTATTGTCCTTCCTCCATAATCTCACGCACGTAAAAGCGGAGAAAATCTCGCCGCCTTCTGATCCAGCACAGCTCTTCACCACCAATATTAATGTTGTGGTGATCTTATTCCTCTTCTTAAATCTCTGCAACCACCGCAAAGCATTGAAGGGTTTGGGCTCTGCAATTCCCATCTTGTAGCACTGCACGCCACAGTTCACGTCTGGGTGCTCGCCATGGTAGCGTGTCCACCGCCATATTCCGTCTTGCGCAGCGAAATCAAGTAGCTCACCAAGTAATTTTCCGTCTTAAAGCACCTGGTTGTGAAATAACCTTGATCATAGAAGCACCTGTATGAACTGTGATGTTCATATTATCGCACTGTCTCCCGACTTGCATCCTCTTTGGTGTCCTGATTGTGGGTCGTTAACACACCATGCTGGTAGCATGAGATCAACCTGTCTTGTTCCTTTTTCCAACTCTTGGACCAGTCTTGTATTTTAATTTAAATGAGTTGGTACATCGTGTCTTCTTTGGCTTGGGCGGCTGGGTCCAGGTATTGCAAGGTTTCTTTGTGGTGAGTGGTCGGTGGCAGCCATTCTATGGAACAATAGATGCCGATATACTGCAGTGTATTGGCAGGTATAAGCTGACTTCTGAGTAGATCCAGCAGGCTTCGCGCTCCTTGGTGAGCCGTCATGGCCGATTAAACCAATTACAGCTAGCCGGGGGATGGAGGTAGGGCCTTGGCCCCAATCCTGATCCGATATGTCATATAGCGTCACCGATACTTCAACAAAGACATGCATCGCCAGCCTGCGGGCGTTTACCCAACGCCGTGCGGGATGGCCGGGAGATGGCGGAGGTTTGAATCAAAAATGGCGCGAGATGACCGCCAGCCGCTGTCCGCGCAAAGGAACACACGCACCGCGAAAGTGAGCATTCCGGTCTGGCAGGGTACCGCGTGAACGTGAAACGCCAGAAAAAAACGCCAGAAGCGGGTAATACTGTACTGTATTGTATTTTTGGGTGATGTCTTTGTTTATCATTTTTATACATTTAGGCTGAAGTAGCATTCATATATTGTGCATTGTTATTGAAAAATTAAACAAACGGCCCCTCGGATTGTTTGGTGTCCATAAGGGTGATGAAAAGGTTAAGCCTAAGACCTTATCAGTGAACTAAAAGTAAGTGTACAGTACTTTATGTACATTATTTTTTTAAATTAATTTTGATTAAAAAACATAGATTTCTTTTCATAAACTTGGATACATTGGTGTTATACTCGTTTTTTGCTTAAAATGACGATCTTTTTGGATAAACTTGCTCTAAGGTGGACAACCTCTTATCCCGCACACACCTCTCCCCAATTAGTCCACCTTAGCGATGTTTTACTGTACTTCCATTATATTAATTAAGATGCATTGCAAAGGCCCAAAAATGTAACACAAGCTAATATATATATATATATATATATATATATATATCAGAATATCACCTATATAATGCAACGGGGTGCATAAGACGCCCCAAATTTCCATTAAAAAGTAGCTTTTTGAGCTCTATTTGCTGTATAAGACCAAAACCAAATGTGAACACTTACCCACTGACTCAGTAGTCCTTACCAACCATCCTTGATTTTTTAAAAATAAGGCCAATTCACTTCAAGTAATGTCATCAATACCGCTGGTGTAGTAAACACTAGTGACGTCACTGAAGCGCAGGGGAGTGTTCCCTGCCTCAGGTGGTGTGACTATTTATACAACATGTGGTTCAACAGCAACCAACCGTATTCTAATTGTGATGTTTCATTAGGATTGAGGAAAAAGGTTACCAGTATGTATCTACTACATACATTTATTACACAAATATATATATATATATATATATATATATATATATATATATATATATATATATATATATATATATATATATATATATATATATATATATATATATATATATATATATAATATATATAATATATATATATATATATATATATATATATATATATACTGAATATACTATGAAAAAAAATGAATGTTCAATGAATTATTTATGGTGCATTAGGTACTAGCCACTTCTGATGGGCTATAAATAGCCTTCTTTATCTCCCTACATCTCAACCCTGAGCCAGACGGAAGGGTCTTGTAAATAACATGTTTGTTTATTTTCCATTTACTTAAATAAATTTACCAATTATTTGTTTTATTTATTTATTTATAATATACTGTAATATATTAAACACACTGTAATTATTTTCTTTAATTTATAAACTGTTTTATGCACAGGAATGTTCTCCAGTAGTGTTTCATTAGATTTGAGGAAAAATATTCATGACTTACACAATTGTTCCTCTTACTTTGACAACACAACATACATACAGTATATTATTTCTCAGTTTTGATTTTTTTTAATTTTTGTATTTATTACAGTTAGTTACTTAAAATAAGGCCAATTCACTTCAAGTAATGGCATCAAATATTACCAGCTGGTGTAGTGTAAACACTAGTGACGCGTCACTTGAGCGTCTGTAATTAACCGTGGTCACTTTTCCTTTCTTGTCTCCTCACTGGCAAATGGGGGCGTGGGGAGGGTGTGTTATGATAGCTTGTTTATTACAGGGTATAAACTCTTTTACGGTATGTTAGACAGGTTTATAATACATTTTTATTATTTTAATATACCGTAATCTTAATTTGAATCCAGCTTGCCAAACGTAAGTTTCAGTATAAAATAATTAGTGGTAAGACCTTGTGAGTGGCTTACTTATGTTTTCATCACCACTCTTGACACACTAAACCACAATATTTAAGAGGTAAGAATTTTAAACTTGGTGGTTTAGACGACCCCTACTGGCAGATTTTTAATGTTCAAATTTCGTCTTATAGGTATATATATATATATATATATATATATATATATATATATATATATATATATATATATATATATATATATATATATATATATATATATATATATATATATATATATGATAACTACAAGGAAAGAAGAAAACACAAGTTCTTTTGTGGTTATCAGCATATACTCTAGATCACCTACACTCATTATATATATATATATATATATATATATATATATATATATATATATATATATATATATATATATATATACACACACACACAATAGACTTCCCACTTAACGGGTCAATAGAACCCAGAGGGTCCCGCTTTTAGTGAACTCAATAAGTGAACAACAGAACATATGGGATTAATTCCACAGAAACCGCCCAACCCCAAACTCCACTTTTGAAGACACATAACTATGTTGTAGTAAAAATAACATCTTAATTTTATGATGGTACATGCACACAATTAATACTTTAGAGAAATAGAGAACAGTCGCCAAGTTAATGTCCATTCAAATAATGGACTCAACTCCTCCCCCTCTTCTCACACTACACTGCTGGCTCTTCCTCTGAGAAATTTTTGGGAAAACCACTAAATTTTAATAAATAATACCTCAAACTAAAGTTAGGATAATACAATTGACATTGCTGGATTCCTTGTAAGACCAGGAATATTGAATATAAATGTCATATATTTTGCAACAAAAGATAAATATATTTACTCAGAGAAAGCATTTTATCTAAAATTTGTATGTCTAATGCAAAATATATGATGTTTATATTCAAAATGATCACCAAATTATAAGAATCAGCAATGTAAATTATATTCTGGCCGGGTAATTTGTATGAATTTTATGAGCTAAAACAAATATCTTCAGTTAATAAAAAAAAATATTCTTCACGACACTATCTGTCAATCAAAGTGCCCCACCTTGCCCCCCCTCTTCCAACCGCCAGGTCAGTCCCAACCCTCCCCCCACCCCCACCAATCTCCCTTCAAGAGATGTTGTGAAAAATAAATTTTAACATTTTGTATTAAATAATACCTCAGATTAAAGTTAGATAATATAATTGACATTGCTGGATTCTTGTAAGACTAGGAATATTTTTGAATATAAATGTCATATATTTGCACAAAAGAGAACATATCTACTCAGAGAAACATTTTATCTAAAATTTGTATGTCTAATGCAAAATATATGATGTTTATATTCAAAATGGTCATCAAATTATAAGAATTCCAGCAATGTAAATTATATTCTGACCGGTAATTTGTATGAATTTTATGAGCTAAAACAAATATCTTCAGTTAATAAAAAAAAAATATTCTTCACAGGGTACAGATGGTCGGTCGGTCCTCCCACCCCCACCAACCTCCCAAGGAGATGTGGGATAACCAGAATATTTAACTTTTAATAATAAATAATACCTCAAACTAAGTTAGGATAATATAATTGACATTGCTGGTTTTGTAAGACCAGGAATATTTTGAATATAAATGTCATATATTTTGCAAAAGATAACATATTATAGAAAACATTTTATCTAAAATTTGTATGTCTAATACAAATATATGATGTTTATATTCAAATGATCACCAAATTATAAGAATTCCAGCAATGTTAATTATATTCTGGCTGGGTAATTTGTATGAATTTTGTGAGCTAAAACAGGCAGTCAGGCAGGGGTGGCGGGTGGGGCAAATCTAAACGTCTCGAGCGGATACTCACGCGTATATGAGGAAAAGATCCGTGTTAAGTGAAAGTTCAGCTCTGGCGAGGCAGCGTATGAAAGCGTTAAGTGAAACCGCGTTAGGCGGGAGTAATACTAACTATATATATATATATATATATATATATATATATATATTGATATTTAACCAGTTTTAGCCACATACAATGAGTCATTCATGATGTACCAGGATAATAAATGAACAAAACACTTGGATTTTACTCCCTAGAAACACTGTTGAGTGTTAGGTGAGGTGGTGTTACTGGGAGGGAGACGGAGGATCACTGCTGACTCCTGTCTCTCCTGTGGATCACCTTCATCATCTTTAGCTGCTGGCTGAGAGGATCACTGCTGACTCCTGCCTCTCCTGTGGATCACCTTCATCATCTTTAGCTGCTGGCTGAGGTTTTGGGGCCAGAACCTGTCCAGTGTTGTCTGTTGCTGATGGCACAATTTTTGAGTGCACAGCTCCACACAGCTGCTCATCATGTTTTCCACAGCTCCATATAGCTGCTCATCAGGTTCTCCACAGCTCCTATCAGGTTCTCCACGCTCCAATAGCTGCCCATGGTTCTCACCACCTAGCTGCTCATCAGGTTCTCCCACCACCTAGCTGCTCATCAGGTTCTCCACCGCTCCATATAGCTGCTCATCAGGTTCTCAGCTCATATAGCTGCTCATCAGGTTCTCCACCGCTCCCATGTAGCTCATCAGGTTCTCCACGCTCACCTAGCTGCTCATCAGGTTCTCCACCGCTCCATATAGCTGCTCATCAGGTTCTCCACAGCCATATAGCTGCTCATCAGGTTCTCCACAGCTCCATATAGCTGCTCATCCAGGTTCTCCACAACTCCATATAGCTGCTCATCAGGTTCTCCACCGCTCCATATAGCTGCTCATCAGGTTCTCCACCCTCCATATAGCTGCTCATCAGGTTTCCACAGCTCCATATAGCTGCTCATCAGGTTCTCCCACAGCTCCATATAGCTGCTCATCAGGTTCTCACACCTAGCTGCTCATCCGGTTCTCCTGCTCCACATAGCTGCTCATCAGGTTCTCCAGCTCCCATAGCTGCTCATCAGGTTCTCCCAGCTCACTGCCAGCTGCTCATCAGGTTCTACAGCTCCACATAGCTGCTCATCAGTTCTACACCATATAGCTGCTCATCAGGTTCTCCACAGCTCCACATGCAGTCTCTCTCCTAGCTCCTCCTGGCTGCTCATCAGGTTCTCCACTGCTCCATATAGCTGCTCATCAGGTTCTCCACTGCTCCATGCTGCTCATCAGGTTCTCCACAGCTTCACCAGCTGCTCATCAGGTTCTCCGCTCCCACAGCGCTCATCAGGTTCTCACATCATAGCTGCTCATCAGGTTCTCACAGCTCCATAGCTGCTCATCAGGTTCTCCACACTCCATATACTGCTCATCAGGTTCTCCACACTCCCATATAGCTGCTCATCAGGTTCTCCACCCCACACAGCTCCCATAAGGTTCTCACCACACCGCTGCTCTCATCAGGTTTTCCCCAGCTCCATATGGCTGCTCATCAGGTTCTCCACAGCTCCATATAGCTGCTCATCAGGTTCTCCACAGCTCATAGCTGCTCATCAGGTTCTCCACAACTCCACCTAGCTGCTCATCAGGTTCTCCACTGCTCCATATAGCTGCTCATCAGGTTCTCCACAGCTCCACATAGCTGCTCATCAGGTTCTCCACCGCTCACCTAGCTGCTCATCAGGTTCTCCACTGCTCCCATATAGCTGCTCATCAGGTTCTCCACTGCTCCATATAGCTGCTCATCAGGTTCTCCACTGCTCCATATAGCTGCTCATCAGGTTCTCCACAGCTCCCATATAGCTGCTCATCAGGTTCTCCACTGCTCCATATAGCTGCTCATCAGGTTCTCCACAGCTCCACACAGCTGCTCATCAGGTTCTCCACCGCTCCATATAGCTGCTCATCAGGTTCTCCACAGCTCCATATAGCTGCTCATCAGGTTCTCCACAGCTCCATATAGCTGCTCATCAGGTTCTCCACAGCTCCATATAGCTGCTCATCAGGTTCTCCACCGCTCATCAGCTGCTCATCAGGTTCTCCACAGCTCCATATAGCTGCTCATCAGGTTCTCCACAGCTCCATATAGCTGCTCATCAGGTTCTCCACAGCTCCATATAGCTGCTCATCAGGTTCTCCACCGCTCCATATACCTGGTAGCTGCTCATCAGGTTTTCCACAGCTCCACATAGCTGCTCATCAGGTTCTCCACAGCTCCACATAGCTGGATGGTGTGTCTCAAAGGTCTGAATACGATTTTCTATTTGGCTAATTCCTTTAGACAAAACCTTTGTTGTCATTTCACAGGATGTAGATGGAACATGTGTACAGGTGTCCTCCAGCATCTTGCTCCTATTCCATTAATATTAGATCCTCATTGGACAGATCCTCTCTGTTCGACTCTTAACAGCCTAACTACACTGGCCAGCCTACTTCCTCAAACCCTGCACCATTTACCAGAGTTACAGTGTCCTGCTGTACCTGATCCAAGGTCTGGTCCTGGGGACAACCTTGGAAATTCTGAACACATTCTGGCCAGATGTTCTTCCACACACCATTCATTGTTGTAGTTTTCACCTCATCCCAGGAGTCAGCAATGTTGTTTACAGCATTTATGATGTTTAAATTGTTTCGAGAAATCTAAGTGGTTGCTGATCCTCACCATCAATTGCTGCTATAAGTTGGCTAAAAGTCCTGTGTAGATAGTACGCCTTAAAGCTGGTAATCACACCTTGACCATAGGCTGTAGCAAGGCAGTTGTGTTCTTTGGCAGGTATTCAACCTTGATATTAGGTGAAAGGTCATTAAGGTTAATAGGGCAGTTGGGAGCATTATCCAGCAATAACAAGGCCTTGTTGTATTTGAGTTGCCAGGCATGAGCTTCCAGAAGAGGCTTGTTTCATCAACATTGTACTCTTGTGGTGTGTATCCATCAGCCTCAATAATTGCCTTTAGTTCAGCTAGATACAGTAAACCCTCAATAACTCGGCACATATGGGACTCTGGCCTTGTTGAGTTATCCCAAGTTCTGACTTCTTGAGGCTCTTCCCCCTCCTACAAAAATACAACAATAAACAATTATCGACCCAAAAATGTGTACATGTAATTAATAAATGTAAAGTAACACTTACCAGCACTGTAGGTGAAGAGTGAAGCATGGTAGAAGGTGACACAGAGGCATGGTAGGTGACACAGAGGCATGGTAGGTGACGCAGAGGCATGGTAGGTGACACAGAGGCATGGTAGGTGACACAGAGGCATGGTAGGTGACACAGAGGCATGGTAGGTGACACAGAGGCATGGTAGGTGACGCAGAGGCATGGTAGGTGATTACAGAGGCATGGTAGGTGACATAGAGGCATGGTAGGTGACACACAGAGGCATGGTAGGCGATACAGAGGCATGGTAGTGACACAATAAGCTAGTAGCACGCAGAGGCATGGTAGGTGATGCAGAAGCGTGGGTAGGGGTATTATAAGGTGTGGTAGGTGACAGAGGCGTGGTGACACAGAGGCGCAGGGGTGACAGAGGCATGAAAGTGACAGAGGCATGGTTGGTGACACAGGTGTGGTAGGTGACACAGGCGTGGTAGGTGACACAGAGGCGTGGTAGGTGACACAGAGGCATGGTAGGTGACGCAGAGGCATGGTAGGTGACAGAGGCATGGTAGGTGACACAGGCATGGTAGGTGACACAGGTGTGGTAGGTGTATATGAAATTCCGAGTCATCAAATGCCGAGTTTTCGAGGGTTCACTGGACTTACACCGACCGCGAAAAGTCATGCGACTCTTGACCCTCTATAACAAGGGGTGAGTGTTGCAGGAATTATTGCGTTTATCCGCCTCTAAAATTACCCAGTCGACATCCGACAGTATTTGGCAACTCTCCAGGGTTGGTGTGTCATGGAAACCCAGCAAAACCAGCAGTGCTCAATGAGCTGCCGTCCTGAGTGGATCTGTGTCAGATTTTCCAAGCGCCCCCTTGTGTGGATAACCAGTGTACTGTGTTTATGCACCATATTTTTCATTGATTGTGTTCAGGATGCCTGGGACTAATCTTACAAGAGAGGAGAAGGTTAGAATCCTCACTTTAATTGAAGAAAAGGTGCCTGTGAATGAAATTCTTAGACGTACGGGACGAAACGAAGCCACCATCCACCGGCTCAAGGCCGTTGCACGTGACCTGCCTCCTGCCTCTGTTCCACCAGCCAAACCTCGGTCTGGACGTCCACACAAGACTAGTAAGACTACAGATGCCCTTCTGCGAAGAGAAGTGCTTAAAACTCCACACATTACAGCAGCTGAGTTGCAAAGGAACCACCCTGGCGTCCTGAGAAATGTGGCACAGCGTACCATTCAGCATTGCCTGCAAAAGGAACTGCACTTGCCATGTCGTCGCCCCGCAATAAAACCACTTCTCACGGACAAAATGAGGAAGGCTCGTCTTTCTATTGCCCGCAAATATCGACACTGGACACCAGAGCAGTGGGAAAAGTTGATGTGGACTGACAAAAGTACAGTTCAGTGTGTAAAGATGAGTGGGAACAGGGTACGACGACCAGTGACAGCCAGCAGATTCGACCACCGCTACACCACGAAAACCGTGATACATCCGGACCATGTGATGGTGTGGGGGTGCTTCAGTGGTGCTGTGGGTAGAGGAGGCTTGTATTTCCTCCCTCGCAATGTTACAATGAATAGTATATCGAGGTGTTAAATGAGCACCTGCTCACATTTGACATTCATGGATGTGACTTGTTTATGCAGGATGGTGCACCGTGCCACATATCCAAGAAATCAATGAAATGGCTCAGTGATCATGATATACGAGTGCTTGAGTGGCCTGGCAACTCACCAGACTTAAATCCAATTGAAAATGTTTGGTCATATATGAAACAAGAGCCGAATTCCATAGATACATAGTCCGTGCAGACTGAAGGAATCCCTCAGGAAGATGTGGTTAAATGATTTGGATGTCGATTACTTCAAGAAGCTGTCTGATTCTATGCCAAAACGGCTCCAAATGGTGATTGACAACAAGGGGTGGACCACCA
Source organism: Homarus americanus (assembly GCF_018991925.1). Lineage (NCBI taxonomy): Eukaryota > Metazoa > Arthropoda > Malacostraca > Decapoda > Nephropidae > Homarus > Homarus americanus. Next base: position 2,890,126 of record NW_024720773.1, on the reverse strand, counting down.
AATACTAATGGGGGGGGGGGTAAGTACAGGCCTATCACTGTTTATATACCATAAAGCATGTGTTTGTCACAAAAAATGTAACCGCACGGGGTAGGTCGCAAGACTTTTTGCGGCTGGTGTAGAAGCAGCCTCAGTATCAGCACTGACTGCTTCACCTACCATCTTGAGGTTGTGTAGGTTTTAATGTTTCTTGAAACTCTCAAACCTCCTCTGTTGGCATTAAAGGGTTTTTATCTGAGTTACTACCTTCTTCCTGTCTTAAATCTGCATACAGACTCTTAGCCTTCTCCTGAATCACTGTTAATGGGTTAATTTCTCTTGGCCTGGTCATCTATCCACACACTGAGCAACAAGGTCCATTTTAATCATTACATCACTTTAATGAAAATAGAGAGTACAGGCTGACAATAGTGGCAACTTTAGCACTGGCCTTAATTTTGTCTTTGTTAACACAGATTGTTCCGACAGTGAGGTAGCAAGGCCCAAAGTTTTGGCAATGTAACTCAATTTCTCCCTCTGGCCAAACCTCCTTAACACATCTAATTTTGTTTGTAAGGTAATTTACCCTTTCATGGTCTCTTACCACCACTGCTAGTACTTGATGGCCTCTCTCCACTCATCTTGACTAAGGATACACAGAACAATACCTGTAATACAGTCCACAAGACAGAGGCATAGCTGAACACTGGCTGGAGATTTAAAAAGACATGAACTGTTGTTGTTGTGGGACCGCTGGTGCCTTGTGGCTACTACACAGAATCCACACAAAATTATTTTGGTTAATATTTTTTGTTTTTGTTTTAATCATCCAAATTCCGTAAGGGCGAATTTTTTTCCGTAACCCCAAATTATTGTCTAAATTTCAAAATTCTGTAACCCGGGGGATGCCTGTACTGTATACCTCGATCTATGAATAGGATAGATTCCTGAAAACCTTTCATTAAATTAATTTTCTTACAGCGAATAGAAGAACATAGGGGAAAAATAGGGTTCAGTTCTCCAATGACAAAAATAACCCCAAACCACAAAATCGGTTTACAAACGAGAAAAAACCTGCATATCTAATGATAAATAGTACATTATTATTGTAATTTAATACCTAACACATGAAAAATATAAGTAAAATACTCGATAACTTTGGTACATTACTTTATGAGAGGGCAGTCAGGACTCACCACACGGGGGTGGGGGTGAATAAGGGTCTTATTTAATGAGATGAAGAGGGTTGTCCACCTGATCACTGTTGTCTGCCTAGGACACCACAGTCACACCAGACGTGGAAGGAGTGGTAGAAACTACCATGATAGAAGGGGTAGGCCTGGAAGTAGGTTGAAGGTGGTGATGGGTCTGTAGAAGGAGGATATGTTGGGTTAAGCCGTGAGCCAGATAAAATTTGACTACCAAAAGGATAGAATTAATCTCACTTTGATTTTTAGTTAGTTTGATCTTCAAACTGTGGAGAATCATGTGAGGGACATCTCAGGTTACCATTTGGGCCGCCATCTTGGAAAATGTTTGTCGATTTTAGGTAGATTTTAAACATGTCTGTTATTGGGCCATAACTCTTTACTGGCTGATGCTACAGAAATTGATCAGAAGTTGAAAGTTGTTTAAAATGATACTTTATATTAGGCAAAGTATTTATAATCAGCCTTGTAAGTATAAATATTGAAATATTGGATATATTACTGTATAGCAATAAACACACTTGGTTTTTACAGTTTTTTAACATTTATATACACTACAGGGGGTCCCCGAGTTACAAACGTCCGACTTACCAACACCCGCCTTAACAAATGAGGTCCCATAAGGTAATTTATTTTAAGAATCAGACATTGGTACAACTGGATCATAGTATTAACATATGAGAACTAGTTTGCCTGGCGGAGTGGCAGGTGGGGAGTGATGCATCACCCAGCCTTGAGGGAGCGTCAGTACACCTTACCCTCACCTCAGTAACGTGTGTGATCAAGTGTAAACTGTTGTTTTTTGCTTATTAACTCTATTGTTCTGCCCTCATCATGGCTCCCAAATGTTACCCTGATACAAGTGATAGTAGTGCATCCAAGAAAAGGTAAACAATTACAATGACAGTGAAAGTTGATGTAATGAAACGTTCTGAAAAAGGTGAAACACCTCCAGTCATTGGTAGAGCGTTGGGCTTCAGTCGGTCAACGGTCGGAACAATTTTGAAAGACAAACACAGAATTCTTGAACATATATAAGGATCTACACCAATGCACTCAACGGTGATGACAAACATTGGAACTGACCGCTCACCCCTCACATAGAGACTGGTGGTAGAGGAGACCCTTGAAACTGACCGCTCACCCCCCACATAGAGACTGGTGGTGGAGGAGACCCTTGGAACTGAACGCTCACCCCCCACATAGAGACTGATGGTGGAGGAGACCCTTGGAACTGACCGCTCACCCCACATAGAGACTGGTGGTGGAGGAGACCGCCAGGACTGACCGCTCACCCCCACAGAGACTGGTGGTGGAGAGACCCTTTGAACTGACGCTCACCCCCCACATAGAGACTGGTGGTGGAGAACCTTGAACTGACCCCTCACCCCCCACATAGAGACTGGTAGAGGAGACCTTGGAACTGACGCTCACCCCCACATAGAGACTGGTGGTGGAGGAGACCCTTGGAACTGACCGCTCACCCCCACATAGAGACTGGTGGTAGAGGAGACCATGAAACTGACCGCTCACCCCCCACATAGAGACTGGTGGTAGAGGAGACCCTTGGAACTGACCGCTCACCCCCACATAGGACTGGTGGTGGAGAGACCCTTAGAACTGACCGCTCACCCCCCACATAGAGACTGGTGGTGGAGGAGACCCTGGAACTGACCGCTCACCCCCCACATAGAGACTGGTGGTGAGGAGACCTGAACTGACCGCCACCCCACATAGAGACTGGTGAGGAGACCCTTGAACTGACCGGCCACCCCCACATAGAGACTGGTGGTGGAGGAGACTTGAACTGACCGCCACACCCCACATAGAGACTGGTGGAGGAGACCTTGAAACTGACCGCTCACCCCCACATAGAGACTGGTGGAGGAGACTTGAACTGACCGCCACTCCACATAGAGACTGGTGGTGGAGGAGACTTGGAACTGACCGGCCACCCCCACATAGAGATTGGTGGAGGAGACTTAGAACTGACCGCCACCCCCATAGAGACTGGTGGTGGAGGAGACTGACCGCTCACCTCCCACATAGAGACTGGTGGTAGAGGAGACCCTGGACTGACCACTCACCACCCACATAGAGACTGGTGGTGGAGGAGACCTTGAACTGACCGCCCACCCCACATAGAGACTGGTGGTAGAGGAGACCTTGAAACTCGACCGCCACCCCACATAGAGACTGGTGGGAGGAGACCCTTGAACTGACCGCTCACCCCCCACATAGAGACTGGTGAGGAGACCTGAACTGACCACACCCCCCACAGAGACTGGTGGAGGAGACCTTGAACTGACCGCTCACCCCCACATAGAGACTGGTGGAGGAGACCTTGACCGCTCACCCCCACATAGAGACTGGTGAGGAGACTGAACTGACCACAATCCCACATAAGAGACTGGTGGTGGAGGAGACCTTGAACTGACCGCCACCCCCATAGAGACTGGTGGTAGAGGAGACTTGAAACTGACCACCCCCACATAGAGACAGGAGACATTGACGCCACCCCCCATAGAGACTGGTGGTGGAGGAGACAGAACCCCCCCAAGAGATGGGGAGGACTTAGAACTGACCGCCACTCACATAGAGACTGGTGGTGGAGGAGACCCTTGACCGGCCACCCCCCACATAGAGACTGGTGGTAGAGAGACTTGAACTGACCATCACCTCACCCCACATAGAGACTGGTGGTGGAGGAGACCCTGGAACTGACCGCCACCCCACATAGAGGATGGTGGAGGAGACTTGAACTGACCGCCACTCTACAGAGACTGGTGGTGGAGGAGACCTAGAACTGACCGCCACCCCCACAGAGACTGGTGAGGAGACCCTTAGAACTGACCGCCACCCCCACATAGAGACTGGTAGGAGGAGACCTTAGAACTGACCGCCACCACAGAGACTGGTGGAGGAGACCTTGAACTGACCGCCACCCCACACCTCACATAGAGACTGGTGGTGAGGAGACCCGGAACTGACCGCCCACCTCACATAGAGACTGGTAGAGGGAGACCCTTAGAACTGACTGCCCCGGCTGGAACAGACCGCCACCCCACAGAGACTGGTGGTGAGGAGAACCTTGACTGACCCCCACCCCCACATAGAGACTAGACTTGAACTGACCGCCACCCATAGAGACTTGGTAGAGGGAGACCCTGAACTGACCACCACCCACATAGAGACTGGTGGGTGAGAGACTGAACTGACCACCATCCTCACATAGAGACTGGTGGTGGAGGAGACCCTTGAACTTGACCGCTCACCCTCCCATAGAGACTGGTGGTGAGGAAACCCATGGAACTGACCACTCACCTGAGACTGGTGGTGGAGGAGACCCTGAACTGACCACTCCCCCCACATAGACTGGTGGTGGAGGAGACCCTGAACTGACCACTCACATAGAGACTGGTGGTGAGATAATCCTTAGAACTGACCGCTCACCTCACATAGAGACTGACTGGTGAGGAAAACCTTGGAACTGACGCCACCCCCCACATAGAGACTGGTGGTGGGAGGAGACCTGAACTGACCACCACCACAGAGACTGGTGGTGAGGATACCTTAGAACTGACTGCTCACCCCCCACATAGAGACTGGTGGTGGAGGAGACCTGAACTGACCACTAGAGACCGGACACACCTCACATAGAGAGGGTGAGGAGATACTTAGAACTGACCGTCACCCCATAGACTGGTAGGAGAGACTGAACTGCCACCCATAGAGACAGAGGAGACTGGAACTGACCGCACCCCCACACATAGAGACTGGTGAAGGAGACCATGGAACTGACCGCTGCCCCCCACAGAGACTGGTGGAGGAGACCCTGAACTGACCTGACCACCCACATAGAGACTGGTGGTGAGACCTGAACTGACCGCCCACCTCACACATAGAGACTGGTGGTGGAGGAGACCCTTGAACTGACCGCACCACCCCACATAGAGACTAGTGGAAGGAAGATCCTGGAACTGACTGCTCACCCCCACATAAGAGACTGTGGAGGAGACCTGGAACTGACCGCCACCACATAGACGGAGACCCTGAACTGACCGCACCACCCACATAGAGACTGGTGGTGGAGGAGACCCTTGAACTGACCCACATCCATAGAGACTGGTGAGACTCCCACCACAGGACGGGTGAGGAGACTTAGAACTGACCGCCACCTCAAAGAGACTGGTGGTGAAGGAGACCGCTAACCGCTCACCTCACATAGAGACTGGTGGTGAGAGAGACCTTGAGCGACTGCCACAGAGACTGGTGGGACACCTCAGAACTGAGCCATAGAGATTGGAGAGAGACTTGGAACTGACCGCCACCTCACATAGAGACTGGTGGTGAAGGAGACCTTGAACTGACCGCTCACCCTCAAGAGACTGGTGGTGAAGGAGACCCTGACCGCCACCACAAGAGTGGAAGGAGACGAACTGACCGCCACCACAGAGACTGTAGAGACCCTTGAACTGACCTCACCCCCCACATAGAGACTGGTGGTGAAGGAGCCCTTGAACTGACCGCCCATCCCACATAGAGACTGGTGGAGGAGACCCTGAACTGACCCACACCCTCACATAGAGACTGGTGGTGGAGGAGACCTGAACTGACCGCTCACCTCACATAGAGACTGGTGGTGAAGGAGACCTTGAACTGACCACACCTCACATAGAGACTGGTGGTGAGGAGACCCTGAGCTGACCGCCACCACATAGAGACTGGTGGTGAAGGAGACTTGAACTGACCACACCTCACATAGAGACTGGTGGTGAGGAAACCCTTGAACTGACCGCCACCACATAGAGACTGGTGGTGAAGGAGACCCTGAACCGACCACCACCCACATAGAGACTGTGGTGAAGGGAGGACCCTGAACTGACCGCTCACCCCCACATAGAGACTGGTGGTGGAGGAGACCTTGGAACTGACCCACCACATAGAGACTGGTGGTGGAGGAGATCCTTGAACTGACCTCACCCCACATAGAGACTGGTAGGAGGATCCTGAACTGACCTCACCATTAGAGACTGGTGGTGAAGGAGACTTGACCGACCACCACAGAAAATAGAGAGACCCTTAGAACTGACCACTCACCCCCACATATAGAGACTGGTGGTGGAGGATACCCTTTGGAACTGACCGCACCACCCACAAAGAGACTGTGTTAGAGGAGAACCTCTAGAACTGACCGCTCACCCCACATAGAGACTGGTAGAGGAGACTTGAACTGACCAGCACCACCCATAGAGACTGGTGGTAGAGGAGACCTAGAACTGACCGCTCACCTCACATAGAGACTGGTTAGGAGGAGACCCGAAGACCGCCACCTCCCCACATAGAGACTGGTGGTAGAGGAGCCTTGGAACTGACCACCACATAGAGACTGGTGGAGGAGACCCTTGAACTGACCGCCCACCCCTCACATAGAGACTGGTGGAGGATACTAGAACTGACCACTCACCCTCACAGAGACTGGTGGAGGAGACCTAAACTGACCGCTCACCTCACATAGAGACTGGTGGTGGAGGAGACCTTGAACTGACCGCCACCATAGAGACTGGTAGAGGAGACCTTGAACTGACCCCCCCACATACAGAGACTGGTAGAGGACCCCAGAACTGACGCACCCTGGTAGAGGAGACCTGAACTGACCACTCACCCCACATAGGATCTGGTAGAGAGACCTGAACTGACCGCCACCCCCACATAGAGATTGGTGAGGAGTGAACTGACCGCCACTGGTAGTAGAGGAGACCTTGAATCCACCACCACATAGAGACTGTGGTGGAGAGACTGAACTAACTGACCACCACCATAGAGACTGGTGGTGGAGGATACCCTTGGAATGACCGCCACCCCCAGAACGGAGGAGACCTGGACACCCCACATAGAGACTGGTGGTGGAGGACACTTGGAACTGACCGCTCACCCCACATAGAGACTGGTGGTGGAGGGCCCTTGAATGACTGCACCACCCACATAGAGAGATGCTGAAGGAGACTTGAACTGACCGACCACATACATAGAGACTGGTGGTGAGGAGACCTTGAACTGACGCCACCCCCACAATAGAGACTGGTGGTGGAGAGAACCCTGAACTGACCGCACACCCACATAGAGACTGGTGGTGAAGGAGATCTTGAACTGACCGCTCACCCCCCACATAGAGAGATTGTAGAGGAGACTTGAACTGACCGCCACCTCACATAGAGACTGGTGGTGAAGGAGACCCTGAACTGACCGCTCACCCCCACAGAGACTAGTGGAGGAGACTTTGAACTGACCGCCACCTCACATAGAGACTGGTGGTGAAGGAGAACTTGGAACTGACCGGCCACCCCCACATAGAGACTGGTGGTGGAGGAGACCTTGAACTGACCGCTCACCACCACAGACTGGTGGTAGGAGACCTTGAACTGACCGCCACATAGAGACTGGTGGAGGACCTTGAACTGACCACCCCACATGAGACTGGTGGTAGAGAGACTTGAATCACACCCCACATAGAGACTGTAGGAGGAGACCTTGAACTGACCGCCACCAACACAGAGACTGGTGGAGGAGACTTGAATGACCACCCCCCACATAGAGACTGGTGGTGAAGGAGACCCTTGAACTGACCACACCACCCCACATAGAGACTGGTGGTGGAGGAGACCTTGAACTGACCACCACATAGAGACTGGTGGTGGAGGAGCCCTTGAACTGACCACCACATAGAGACTGGTAGAGGAGACCTGAACTGACCGCCACCACATAGGAGACTGGTGGTGGAGGAGACTTGAACTGACCGCCACCTCACATAGAGACTGGTGGAGGAGACTTGGAACTGACCGCTCACCACATAGAGACTGGTGGTGGAGAAACTTGAACTGACCACTCACACCCCTCATAGAGATGCTGGTGGAGGAGACCTGGAACTGACCCACACCTCAAGAGGAGACTGGTGGTGAAGGAGACCTTGAACTGACCGCTCACCCCCACATAGAGACTGGTGGTGAGGAGACCCTGGAACTGACCGCCACCTCACATAGAGACTGGTGAGAGACCTGAACTGACCGCTCACCCCATAGAGACTGGTGGTGAGACTTGAACTGACCCCCACATAGAGACTGGTGGTGGAGGAGACTTAACTGACCGCCACCCCACATAGAGACTGGTGGGAGGAGACCTTAGAACTGACGCCACCTCACACATAGAGACTGGTGGAGGAGACCCTGACTGACCGCCCACCCCCCACATAGAGACTGGTGAAGGAGAGACCTGAACTGACCGCCACCACATAGAGACTGTGGTGAAGGAGACCTTGAATGGCAACTCCACATAGAGACGGTGGTGGAGGAGACTTGAACTGACCACTCACCACATAGAGACTGGTGAAGAGACCCTGAACTGACCGCTCACCTCACATAGAGACTGGTGGTAGATGAGACTTGAACTGACCGCTCACCACATAGAGACTGGTAGAGGAGACCCTTAGAACTGACCGCTCACCCCACATAGAGATTAGTGAAGGAGACCCTTGAACTGACCGCCACCTCACATAGAGACTGGTGGTGGAGGAGACCCTTGAACTGACCACCACCACATAGAGACTGGTGGGAGACCCTGAACTGCTGATCACTCACCACATAGAGACTGGTGGTGGAGATACCCTTAGAACTGACACTCACCCCCACACTTAGAGACTGGTGGTGGAGACCCTTGAACTGACCGCTCACCCCTCACATAGAGACTGGTGGTAGAGAGACCGCCAGAACTGACGCTCACCTCACATAGGGCTGGTGGAGAACGCCAGAACTGACCACTCACCCCTCACATAGAGACTGGTGGTGGAGAGACCTTGGAACTGACCACTCCCCCACACAGAGACTGGTGGTGGGGGCCACTTGGAACTGACCTCTCACCCCATAGAGACTGGTGGTAGAGGAGACCCTAGACGACCTCTCCCCCCACATAGAGACTGGTGGTGAGGAGACCATAGAACTGACCACTCACCCCCACATAGAGACTGGTGGTGGAGGAGACCATGGAACTGCCGCTCACCCTCACATAGAGACTGGTGGTGGAGGGAGACCATGGAACTGACCACTCACCCCTCACATAGAGACTGGTGGTGGAGGAGACCATGGAACTGACCGCTCACCCCCCACATAGAGACTGGTGGAGGATACCCTTAGAACTGACCGCTCACCCCCCACATAGAGACTGGTGGTGGAGGAGACCCTTGGAACTGACCACTCACCTCCCTAAAAGGTTCATCTGCCTCTGTCACATCTTACTGGGCAAATATTGTTTATTTTTTTATTTATTAATTAGTAAGGATATGTTACTGTAATAATAAGAGCTTATTAATTCCAGTACCCTTCATATACAGTAAAATACTTATTTTTACCTTATTATTCAGCTTGTCATTTAATTTGTATGCAAATTACAATTAGATAATGTATTTTTTCTATATTAGTATTTAATATTTTGTATTATTTATGATAAAGTATACACCATAAGAGGTTGATCATACGAGAACACTGTTTATAATAAATGGAGGCGTCTCACATGGTGCTGGAAAGTGTACATTTGCGTGGTGTTGGAGGGTGTGTGTGTGATGTTGAGGTGTGTTACACACACACACAAACACACACCAGCTCCTACTACCACCTGAGATCCCTCGCCCGTGAATTGCTGTTCCACACCACAACTACATCCAGCCCATATGAGCACGAACTGATCGCTATAGGAACAGCCCAGTCCCAACCATTGTAAAATTATCAATAACTTATAATCAACCAGTGTATTCACTCCCAGTTCATCTTACTTTTTGCACTGTCACTCTGTTGAAATGCCCTGCAGTATGACCTTCTCCCCACCAGGTCATTATATATCATATTTGTATCACATATATTTACTTGTAGAGTATATTACAGGTATTTGTCCATCAAGAGACCCATTCCCCAATTATGTAACTGTATATTTTCAGCCATCTGGCTGCCATGCTCTTTCAATAAACAGTTAATTATTATTATTATTATTATTATCACACCCACACACACACACACACACACCTCCACACACACACACACACACACACACACACACACACACACACACACACACACACACACCTCCACACACACACACACACACCACACCCCACACCCCACACACACACACACCCCACCCCACACACACCCCCCACACACACCCACCCACCCCACACACACCCCCACCCACACCCCTACCCCACACCCCCCCCACCCACCCCCACCCCACACACCCCCACCACCCACCCACCCACCCACCCACCCACAGACACCCCCACCCACTCACCCACAACACCCACCCACCCACCCACCCACAGACACACACACCCCACAGACACCCCCACCAACACACCACAGACACACCCCACCCACCCACAGACACCCCCACAGACACACACCCCCACAGACACACACCCTCACAGACACACACCCCCACAGACACACACCCCCACAGACACACACCCCCACAGACACACCCACAGACACACACCCCCACAGACACACACACCCCCACAGACACACCCCACAGACACACACCCCACAGACACACACCCCACAGACACACACACCCTCACAGACACACACACCCTCACAGACACACCCCCACAGACACACACCCCCACAGACACACCCCCACAGACACACACCCCCACAGACACACACCCCACAGAGACACACCCCGCCCACCCACCCACCCACCCACACAGACACACACCACACACACAGACACCCCACAGACACACCCCCACAGACACACACCCCACAGACACACACCCCCACAGACACACACCCCCACAGACACACACACCCCCACAGACACACACCCCCACAGACACACCCACCCACAGACACACCCCCCACAGACACACACCCCCACAGACACACACCCCCACAGACACACACCCCCACAGAACACACCACCCACCCACCACCCAAGACACACACCCACACACACACAGACACCCCCACCGACACACACCCCACAGACACACACCCCACAGACACACACCCCCACAGACACACCCCACCCACCCACCCACCCACAGACACACACCCACACACACACACAGACACCCCCAGACACACCCCACAGACACACCCCACAGACACACCCCCACAGACACACACCCCCACAGACACCCCCCACACACAGACACCCCACAGACACCCCCCACTGACACCCCACTGACACACACACCCACAGACCACACCCCCACAGACACACCCCCCACAGACACACCCCCACAGACACACCCCCCACAGACACACACCCCACAGACACACACCCCACAGACACACCCCCACAGACACACACCCCCCAGACACACACCCCCACAGACACACACCCCACAGACATACACCCCCACAGTCCCCCACAGACACACACCCCACAGACACACACCCCCCACAGACACACACACAGACACACACCCCACAGACACACACACACACAGACACCCCCACAGACACACACCCCACAGACACACACCCCCACAGACACACACCCCCCACAGACACACACCCTCACAGACACACACCCCCACAGACACACACACCCCCACAGACACACCACAGACACACACACCCCACAGACACTCACCCCCCACAGACACACATCCCCACAGACACACATCCCCACAGACACACATCCCCACAGACACACATCCCCACAGACACACCCCCACAGACACACACCCCCCACAACACACACCCCCACAGACACACACCCCACAGACACACACCCCCACAGACACATCCCCACAGACACACATCCCCACAGACACACCCCCCACAGACACACCCCCCACAGACACACCCCCCACAGACACACACCCCCCACAGACACACCCCCCACAGACACACACCCCACAGACACACACCAACAGACACACACCCACAGACACACACCCCCACAAACACACCCCCACAGACACACACCCCCACAGACACACACACCCCCACAGACACACACACCCACAGACACCCACAGACACACCCTCACAGACACACACCCCCACAGACACACACCCTACAGACACACACCCCCACAGACACACACGCCCCACAGACACACGCCCCAGACACACGCCCCCACAGACACACACCCCCACAGACACACACCCCACAGACACACCCCCCACAGACACACACCCCCACAGACACACACCCCCCACAGACACACACCACCACAGACACACCCCCACAGACACACCCCCACAGACACACACCCCACAGACACACACCCACAGACACACACCCCACACACACACCCCACAGACACACACCCCCAGACACATCCCCACAGACACACCCCCCACAGACACACCCCCCACAGACACACACCCCCACAGACACACACCCCCACAGACACCCCCCACAGACACACACACCCACAGACACACCCACCCACAGATACACCCCCCACAGACACACACCCCCACAGACACACACCCCCACAGACACACACACCCCAGACACACACACCCCCACAGACACACACCCCACAGACACACACCCCACAGACACACACCCCACAGACACCCCACAGACACACACCCCCACAGACACACACCCCCACAGACACACACCCCACAGACACACACCCCCACGACACACACCCCCACAGACACACACCCCCACACACACACCCCACAGACACACATACACCCCCACAGACACACACCCCCACAGACACACACCCCCACAGACACACACCCCCACAGACACACACCCCCACAGACACACACCCCCACAGACACACACCCCCCACAGACACACACCCCACAGACACACCCCCACAGACACACACCCCCACAGACACACACCCCCACAGACACACACCCCCACAGACACACACACCCCCACAGACACACACCCCCACAGACACACCCCCCCACAGGCCACACCCCCACAGACACACACCCCACAGACACACACACACCCACAGACACACACCCAGAACCACCCCACAGACACACACCCCCACAGACACACCCTACAGACACACCCCCCCACAGACACACGCCCCCACAGACACACGCCCCACAGACACACACCCCCACAGACACACACCCCCACAGACACACACCCCCACAGACACACCCCCACAGACACACACCCCCACAGACACACCCCCCACAGACACACACCACCACAGACACACCCCACAGATACACCCCCACAGCACACACCCCCACAGACACACACCCACAGACACACACCCCCACAGACACACACCCCCAGACACATCCCCACAGACACATCCCCACAGACACACCCCACAGACACACACCCCCACAGACACACACCCCACAGACACACACCCCCACAGACACACCCCACAGACACACCCACCCACAGACACACCCACCCACAGATACACCCCCACAGACACACACCCCACAGACACACACCCCCACAGACACACACCCCCACAGACACACACCCCCACAGACACACACCCCCACAGACACACCCCCACAGACACACACCCCCACAGACACACACCCCCACAGACACCCCCACAAACACACACCCCCACAGACACACACACCCCACAGACACACCCCCACAGACACACACACCCCACAGACACACACCCCCACAGACACACACCCCACAGACACACCCCCACAGACACACCCCACAGACACACCCCACAGACACACACCCCCAGACACACACCCACCCACAGATACACCCCACAGACACACACCCCCACAGACACACACCCCACAGACACACACCCCCACAGACACACACCCCACAGACACACACCCCCACACACACACCCCCACAGACATACACCCCCACAGACACACACCCCCACAGACACACACCCCCACAGACACACACCCCAACAGACACACACCCCACAGACACACACCCCACAGACACACACCCCAGACACACACCCCCACAGAGACACACACCCCACAGACACACCCCCACAGACACCCCCACAGACACACACCCCCACAGACACACACCCCCACAGACACACACCCCCACAGACACACCCCCCACAGACACACCCCCACAGACACACACCCCCACAGACACACACACCCACAGACACACCCACAGACACACCTCTCACAGACACACACCCCCACAGACACACACCCCTACAGACATACACCCCCACAGACACACGCCCCCACAGACACACGCCCCCACAGACACACGCCCCCACAGACACACGCCCCACAGACACACGCCCCCACAGACACACGCCCCCACAGACACACACCCCACAGACACACCCCACAGACACCCCCCACAGACACACACACCCCACAGACACACACCCCACAGACACACACCCCCACAGACACACACCACCACAGACACACACCCCCACAGACACACACCCCACAGATACACCCCACAGACACACACCCACAGACACACACCCCCACAGACACACACCCCCAGACACATCCCCACAGACACATCCCCACAGACACACCCCCACAGACACACACCCCCACAGACACACACCCCACAGACACACACCCCCACAGACACACCCCCACAGACACACACACACCCACAGACACACCCACCCACAGATACACCCCCACAGACACACACCCCACAGACACACACCCCCACAGACACACACCCCACAGACACACACCCCACAGACACACACCCCCACAGACACACACCCCACAGACACACACCCCCCACAGACACACACCCCACAGACCCCCACAGACACACACCCCACACAGACACACCCCACAGACACACACACCCCCACAGACACACACCCCCACAGACATACACCCCCACACACCCCACACACACACCCCCCACAGACACACACCCCCCACAGACACACACCCCCACAGACACACACACCCCCACAGACACACACCCCACAGACACACACCCCCACAGACACACACCCCCACAGACACACACCCCCACAGACACACACCCCCACAGACACACACCCCACAGACACACACCCCCTGCCCCCACACTTCCCACAGACACCCACAACCTCCCCCCACACACACCCACACCCCCCCACACACCCACACCCCACACCCCCTACACCCCCCACACACCCCCACACCCCCCACACACCCCAACACCCCCTCCCACACCCCCACACCCCCTCCCCACACCCACACACCCCCACACACCCCACACCCCCCTCCCACACCCACACCCCCCTCCACACCCCCCCTCCCACACCCCCCCCCCACACCCACCCACACCACCCCTCCCCACACCCACCCACACACCCCCCCTCCCACACCCACCCACACACACCCACACCCCCCACACACCCCCCCACACACCCCCACACACACACACACCCACACACACACACACAAACCCACACACACACACCCAAAACCCCCCACACACACACACACACACCCAAACCCCCCACACACACACACACACACACACACACCCAAACCCCCCACACACACACACACACACACCCACACACACACACACACACCCACACACACACAAACCCACACACACACACACACACACACACACACACACACACAACAACACACCACACACACACACACACAACAACACACACACACACACATACACACACACACACACACACACACACTGAGTGAGGATGTGTCTCCTGGTGCTCTGCAGCAGCCAAGGTTCATCACGTCGACCTATAGCTAATTTAAGGCAGTTCATTATTTTTACAGAAAGACAGTGCGTATTTTCATGGTGTCAGTGACAGTGAGTGCTAGACTTGTGAATATGTGCGTCCCAGTGCCACGATATCGTTGCACTGACCTGTTTCGGCTGAAGTCTGGTGCTGGCTATCCTCCACCCCACACCATCACTCTACTAAAGGCGCTGAGAATCTTTCACAACCGCTGCTGCAGACGGGTTCGCCGCATTACAGACGAATCCCTATCATCACACCGAGCAAGGTTAGGAAAGTCAAGACAGTGTGCTCGCTATGAAGTGCCGCGAATATGGTACAGCCTACCATCCCTACTGCTGTCCAATGTTATATCTTTATGCAACAAGGTGGAGGAGGTCAGTGTTACAGTGAAGTCAGTTGGTGCAGGAATTGTGGCGATAACAGAGGCGTGGCAAATTGTTCCCGAGATCTGTGCCATAGAAACTATGAGTTATTTCACCACCTAAGAAAGAACAGGCGAGGTGGTGGTGTGGTATTTTACTGTCCCAGTGACTTTAAACCATCACACCTAGGTGTTAATGTACCTGAGGATGTAGAAGCTTTGTGGGTTAAGGTCACTCCCACCTCCCACCCCCGCCAGCTTGCCTCTCTCATTGTTTGTGTGGCTTATCACCCTCCCGTGCTCACCTACCGCCAATGTACTGGTTACTCATATAATAGACTGCTGACTCCCTGAGATCCAGATTTCCATGTGCCAAACTAGTGATATGCAGTGACTTTAATGAGTTAGACATCAACAACATCACCCAACACAGATAATTGACTTTCCTACACATGGGAATGCCACCTTGCACCTCAACATGACTGATCTCGGCAACCACTACCTTCTCCCCCAATCGCTGGGGTGGAGCACCCACCTGTCTCTACTGTGGTCACCTACACCCACCTCACTACTGCCAGTTGTCACCAGGACTTACCGACCCACCCCGATCAGCTGTTACCTCTGGGCCCAGGACCACACTATGACACAATAGCTCATCTGGGATTAAGTGTGGGAATTGTTTGGGAAAATTAATTATTTGTGGGTAATGTTTTAAGAACCCGACACCAAATGATCCTAAATAATGTGGGAATTATGGTGAATTGCATGCTGTTGTTATACAGTAAAGGATCGAGGAGTGATGAGCACAGTTGTCCTCTTAGTCGAAACACCATTCATCTTAAGCTATTTAATAATAAATTTTTATAATAATAATCGACCTTTCGGAACCTCTCGGTTTTTCAGATTCATTCCAAATTCAAATTTTTTAATTCATTTTAAAAAGAAATATGAATTAAGTCAAAATCCAAATTAATGAGAGTACAGTCGGCCCTTAACATACGCGGGGGTTAGGTAACAGAGATACCCGTGAATGTTAAAAATCTGTGTACTTTTGCTCCCCCCCCCAAAAAAAAAAACCTGGCCCCCCATGTCCTTATTTACCGTATATACTGGTGTGTGGTTTGAGTTTTTAAGACCAAATTATTTGGCAAAAAATTGGGGGTCGACCTCTAAACGGGTAATAGTTTCGTTAGGTTGAAAAATATTTACCAGTAACTACCAGTAAACAATGGAAACGATGCACCAACGCACCACCAGCTGTGAGTGTCGGTACAGTTGCCAGGGCAGATCTCTTGCGTCATCATAGCAAGCCTAAAGTAGCTAAATGCATGGTATGGTATGCACAGGACAATGTAAAACAAAGTATTCATTTTTTAAAGTCTATTTATAGATACTGTACATAAATTTTTGTTCATTACATTTGAAACATCAATCTTTGTTAATTAAATTTGAAACAAAAGAAAACTACAATACCGTATTTTCATTAAAATATTACATCAGAAGTATGTTTTACCTTAAATGTGACTGAATGAATATATTCTCAGAAATTAATATGGAAATGTAATATTTTGGCTGAAATGACGTACATATTACAAAGGAAAGTGGGATAAAATCATGACGAAAACAATGACTTTCGCTTTCTTTGTTGTTCAAAAGATTTTACCGTAATTGCTTTTCGAATGGTTTTCAGTTAAAAAACTGTTGTACCGTACTGTATTACAATAATATTCTATCCTATCATTAGCCTCATAATCCCACAACTGAAAACCACTCAAAAAGCGATTGCGGTAACATCTTTTGAACGAAAGAAAGCGAAAGTCGGTGCTTTCGTCACAATTTTATCCCAGTTTCCACTGTAATACGTACGTCATTTCAGCAAAAATATTACATTTCCAAATTCTCAGAAATAAATAGTAGTTTTGTTGAAATGTAATGTACAGTATTTAATATTAAAATGCAAAAAGAGCAATAAAAACAATTAATACTGTACACCCGTAATGTGCTGGCTGGCATCTCCACTCGTCCCTGCTCCCGCCAGTCACCACTCCTCACTGCTTTATCCCTCCGCCTCATCCACATTGTCACTACTGTTGTATTACAATAATATTTTATCCTAATTCACTTGAATAAATACTAAGATACCATATTTCTGAATATTTTCATTAAAATCCATCAAAATCATTTTCCTTGTCATCGTCTTAAGCACCAAACAGCTCCTCCCAGACTTCTCCTTGAACAGGGTTAGAGGGTACGTGTTTTTTGAATTGTTTTCAGTTAAAAAAATGTTACATCACATGTATATTTTACCTAAACTGCGCCTGAATGAATATATTCTCAGAAATAAATAGTAGTTTTGCTGAAACATAATGTATTTCAATGTAAATTAGGATAAACTACATGAAAACAAAATACTTTACCTAACCTTCCGATGTTCAAGATATGTTACTCGTTTTTTAATAGTTTTTGGTTAAAATACTGTTATATTAGTGATATTCTATTCGTACTGTGCTTGATATAATACATTCACGGAAATGTAATATTTTTGCAACTACTGTACAATGCTAATGCCAACACAAGCGTGGTTACAGCGAGACTGACTGAGTGAGGGAGAGCTATGCGTGTGTGTGTGTGAGGTTGCGGGAGCGGGCGGTGTCCCGTGTTCGGTGCCGCGCACGAGTTGAATCACGCGCTATTTGAATGTACAGTACTTCAATTACTTCAATGTACAGAATATTCCTCCGGCTGGGCAATCCGCGTATTTGCAAATCCGTGTATACTAAACCCGCGTATGTTAAGGGCCGACTGTATAGTGTATTTTATTTTTGTTTAATAAAATATCTCAATGAACCACTTCCACTTTTACTGAAATGTGTGTGTGTGTGCACGCGCATGTGTGCGTGCATGCAAGATAATAATAATTAACGGTTTATTGAAAGAGCATGGCAGCCGGATGGCTGAAAATATACAGTCACATAATTGGGGAATGGGTCTCTTGATTGACAAATACTTGTAATATACTCTACAACAGTGGTTCTTAACCTTTTTACTACCACGCCCCCTCTAGGAATTGGTCCTTCCCTCCATGCCCCCCTTGCATCTATGAATAAAATTCCCTCCCAGATTTTAAAGAAAAATGAAAAATATTGTGTTTTTAGTCTTTTTATTGAGTATAAATTAGTAAGATACTTGACACTGCTTCTTAGCTACTAGATCTTGAATGCGTGGTTGAATGCCAGAGAGTGCACAACGTAAATCCCCCTCAACGTTCAGCCTGTTTCTGTACTTGGTCTCGTCAGCAACAAGCGTGGAAAATGCAGCTTCACAAAGATACGTGGATCCGAGCATAGTTAGAATCCGAAGAGTCTGATGTGAGATCAGAGGGTAAACAGGAAGGTACTTGACCCAGAACGTCTCAAGATCCAGTTCTTTGAAGTCTTCCTTAGCTGTGGAGTTGAACTTCAACTCAAGACATTCTTCTTGCACTTCGTCCGAAACATCAGCTTACTTCACATTGAAATGGGTTCCTGATGAATTTCCAGGCTTCACGCTTCTCATCTATCTCTGGGAAGTATCTGATGAATTCTGTTTTCAAGTCAGTTGGATGAGTGATTATTTGTTTCTTTAACTCAGAATCAAGGTTACCGTGAATGAGAGCAGAATCCAAGTTACTAAAACTGGCTGTATTTCCCTGCTAAATTCGACACTTCCAGAGGTCGAGTTTGGCCATGAAGGTTCGAATGGTGTCGTGGTGCATGATGATGATGTTGTTTTTCCCTTGTAGTTTAAGGTTGAGAGCATTCAACGCTTCGAAGATGTCCACCAGGTAAGCTAGAGATAGCTGAAAGCCTTCAGACTGGAACCTGTCATGGAGATCTGCCTTCTGCTTCGAATCAAAAAATATTGCTACTTCTTCTCGTAGTTCATAAAGTCAACCAAGCATGTTCCCCTTTGATAGCCATCGTACGTTCGTGTGAAAAAGCAAGGTTTCATGTTCAGATTCCATATCCTTACACAGCAGTTTGAAGAGACGACTGTTTAAGGCTCCAGCTTTGATAAAGTTGACTACCTTGATAGCCACGTTCAGGACACCCCTCATTTCAGCAGGTAAAGTTCTGGATACTGAGGATTCACGATGAAGTATGCAGTGTGTACCTACAACAGACGGATTTTTTTCTTTCACCATTGTAATGAATCCAGACTGCAGACCAAGCATGGCTGGAGCTCCATCAGTGCACACCCCTACCAGCGAGTCCCACGAAAGTTGGTTTTCCTGAAAGAAGTTTGATACATCATGAAAAATAGCTGCTGCTGTTGTACAACTTTCCATGGGGTGACAGAACAGCATTTCCTCTTTTACACTGTTGCCTGACACGAAACGAGCATACATCAGTAGCTGAGAACACTGAGCGATGACAGTCATTTCGTCACACTGGATGGCAAAAACAGGAGAATCTCTTACTTGGTCGAGAATTTGATCTTTGATGTCTTGAGACAATTCATCAATCCTTCCCTTGACTGTATCGTTTGATAGTGAAATTTGGGAAAGCTCGTTTGCACTATCTTTCCCCAGAACGAGTTCTGCTGCACGGAGTATGCTTGGTTTTATGAGACACTCTCCGATGTTATGGCTCTTCTTGCTCTTTGCAATCAACATGGCGATCTCATAGGAAGCCTCAACAACCTTTGAAGTTTGTTGCCGAAATGCCCCACTGCCGTCCAACTTAACTTGCTTCAAGGAGTGTCTTTTTGTTTCAAAGAATGCCTTGGGCTTGTCAGCTAGAGCAGGATGTGTTGTCCTCAAGTGGCGTTCCAAGCGTGAGGGCCGCATTCCATCATTGCTCAGAGTCTTGTAGCATATCACACACTGGGGGACCTCTGTGTCACCCTTTTGGAGAGACACGAATCCAAATCGAATATATTCGTCAAGATACTTCCGCTTCTTTGCACTCATTGCGAATTATTTGATGTGCAGTGGACAACACAAATCTGTGAACAAAACATAAGGCACGTGTAAGGTAAGATAAACATCACCACGTGCTCATGAACACCACAACATCATGATAATCACAACCACATGATCAATAACAAGCATATGATCGTAAAGTTCGTAAACACTACAAGTGACTACAATCATACATGATCATAAACACCACTATATCATTAACAAACATCACATGATCATAAACACCACTATATCATTAACAAACATCACATGATCATAAGCACCACTACATGATCATAAACACCACCACATAATTATTAAGCAAATATTAACAAGCACCACAACATTATAGTAAACACATCATGATCATAAACACATGATTATTTAGAAACAAATCAATATCATCATAAATACAACTTTACCATAACCACCTGTTACCACCACATGATTTTAAGCACCACCAACTTCTGATAAAATACAAACGGAATTCAAAACTTGCGAATAACCAACAGAGCAACACATGCTTGTTCACAATTCACCAATAAACTTATGGCTGCTTACTATTTTTAGGTAAATATAACAACTGGGATAAAACATACCTCAACAGCCTTAACTGAATAAATGTGAGAGAAGAGGAATTATTGCCACGGACGTGTGCAGAAGACTGGGAGAGAACGGGGCTCACCAGTCACCAACGAGCAGTATACAGGTCCAGGACGAGTTAACCCCCCCCCCCCATGGGTTTCGAGGGATAGGGAGGGGGGTCAATAAGTACAGAAAATGGTAAGCCCTAAGTCAAAAAAGTAGCCTATAGAAAACTAAAGTTATAAGGCGATACTTTTGCATTTTTTCATAAACTTCTCAATATTAGCCCAGGCTCTTGTTAAGAGAATAAAAACTATAGTAATAATTAGAGAAATTCCTACTTTTTCCCTAGGGCTTGCACCCCCCCTGGAAATTACTGATGCCCCCCCAGGTTAAGAACCACTGCTCTACAGGTAACATATGTGATACAAATATGATATATAATGACCTGGTGGGGAGAAGGTCATACTACAGGGCATTTCAACATAGTGACAGTGCAAAAAGTAAGATGAACTGGGAGTGAATACACTGGTTGATTACAAATTATTGATAATTTTTACAATGGTTGGGACTGGGCTGTTCTTATAGCGATCATTTCTTGCTCGTATGGGCTGGTTGTGGTGTCGAACAGCAATTCTCGGACAAGGGATCTCAGGTGGTAGTAGGAGCTGGTGTCGAGGATGGTGCAGAAGCTTCTCACCAAATTTGCAGATGAGGCCGTGGTGATGGTCAGAGAGACCCAAGAGGGTCAGTGTGTTGAGCGCTTCTTGATATGTGGAGTAAGAAGGGGAGAGAATAATCTTGCATGCCCTCTTTTGCACTTTTTCTAGGTGTTTACGTTGTGTGGCATTTAGGGAGGAAGACTAGGCAGGGAAGGCATAGGTAAGCTTGGGAAGTATGAATGTTGAGTAAACACTGAGGAGCTCGGGGGCAGGAACTCCGAGGGACTTGAGTCAGTGGAGGAGGTGGAGACGGAAACTGGAGGATTTGACAACTTCACTGACGTGTGTTTTCCAGTTTAGTTTGTTGTCTTTGGTGACAACGAGGAGCTTAGTGGAGTCTATAACCTGAAGTGTGTTGGGACCTAAAGTTATGGAAAGGGGTAGGACAATGTTGGAGGAGAGGTTGATGTGCATAACCATGGTCTTGGTATGGTTGATGGTGACGTGATTGTTAGTGGCCCAACTTTGGATGCTGTTCAATAAATCCTGGAGGGCGGTATAGTCGGGAGCTGAGTTGTTGACGCTGATCCCAATGTTGGAGTCGTCGACATATTTCCAGCGAGCAGAGGTTTCTCTTAGGGCATCATTGATAAGCATAAGGAAGCAGAGTGGTCCCATCTTGGTGCCTTGGGGGACGTCACAGGTGAGTGACTGAAAGGTGGAGACAGTCCCTCAGAAACGTACAGCTTGGTGTCTGTCACTAAGGAAGTCTGTAAGCCATGGTAAAAGACTTCTCCGAAACCCGAGGTCGATAGCTTTGTTGATGATGAAATTGTGATAGACTAGGTCAAATGCCTTGGTGAAGTCAATGAAGGCGACAGCCACAGACGTTTTTCGTTTTTCCAGATGGCGGTATATGTAGTCGAGAAAGCTGACAAGACAGTGAGTGGTGGAGGAAGTTTTCATATTACCAAATTGCTGAGGATCTACGGCGCCTGCAATATCAGCATAAGCCCAGTCAAACACGAAACTTTTCACAGATTAAGTTGGGCATTGAGGTGATGGCAGTGGGTCGTAGCTCATTTAAAGACTGTGGGCTGGTTGACTTGGGCACTGGTGACACATATGAGGTCTTCCACTCAGCTGGGCATCTGGCTTGGCTGAGGGAAGCATTGATGATGGAGCAGAAGGGTTTGGCTAGTTCCGGGGAGAACTCCTTGAAGAGTTTCATTGGTAAGTCAATGGGGGTGGTGGAGCGCTTTAACTTAGGTTTGTTCAGACGTTTTGCTATTTCAAATTCTTCCACTAAGTCAGTGGGAAAGGGGGCTGGTAGGTAAGCAGAGAGATTGGTTGTGTCAAGCCGGGGGAGCGTCTGGCATATATAGGGTAGTTGCGAAATGGTTGTTTGATTGATGAGCTGCGTCAACATTAGTGAGATGGCTAAGGAAGAGGAGGGGGTGTGTCTTATTGTTTAGTCCACAGACTTCTTTAAGCTTACCATACCACTGACTGTTGTTGGTCTGCTTCAGGTGTTGCAATTTGGTTGGGTAGTGGGACTTCTTTGCAGTGCATATTTTGCGGCTGACTTGGTTGCTAAGGGACCTGTAGCGGTTGTGGTCATTGAGATAAAAGTCTCTGTCTCTCTGTTGCATAAGTCATTTGATCCGAGGTGTGATCCAGGGCAAGTCAGCTGGATGAGATCTGACGGACTTCTCGGGGAAGAAGTGGTGGTGAGTTTCCGTGGTGGTGTTGGTATAATTTATCCATTTGGTGTCTGTAGTATCTTGGGTTATTTAATGGGAGAATGAAGAGTCACATGGTCTGTCTGGCTGGCTGTTTATTGTCGGCCAATTCCATGCTTGTAGCTATCTGACAGTGTCCACATCATCCACACTAAGTACTTCAGTCCAGGGATGGTGAACTATCCACTGCCCAAAGAGACACACTGCAGAGTCAGTAACCGGCCTGTAGATCTTTATGTAGGGTCTCTGTACTTGAGTGGGAGTGGCAGCTGGAGACCAGAGCACTGATAGGTGTGTGTGCTACACCCGATAGGAGGCATTGGTTGAGGTGGTTGGTACTGGTCCGCTAAGTCGGTTAAGATAAGGTCAAGAGTATTTTGACCGTGTGTGGGGAAGTTCACAACTTGTGATAGTGACAGCTGGTCCTGGATATCAGTGGTGTCAATTTCGTTATAATCCCCACTTAATACTAACTTGGCACAAGGGTACCTAACTCTAGGTGGTCTGAGGTGATTGATAAGGGTGTCTGGTGGGTGAGCGAGGTGGATGGTATGACACACAGATTATGATAGAAGCAGTGTGGCATGGGTGGGCACATGGCACAACACGTACCCATAATGCCTCCACATCTGCTGGGACTTGAACATCCAGGCGTGACGGGCGTAGGTCATCTTGACAGAAGAGGGCAACACCATCCCTGCGTCCATCTGAATGAAGGTGATGAAAGAGTTGATATCCCTCACTATGACACGTTTCAGGAACAATTTGCCAAGCTTCACATATGGCGACAACGTTGGCAGCGACTGATCAGACTGTGGTTGCCAGTTTGTCGAATTTATTAGCTAAGGAAATGCAGCTGGAGAGTAGTAGAGAGGGTAGACCATACCACATTCATGGGACTTCAGTGTAGAGGTATGGTGTGTCAGGAGTAGGTTTCTCTTGTTTTCTAGTGGAAATGATAGTTCTAATAAGCTTTTGTTTATGACGTCCTCGTTGGCGGGTGTGAGCATGAAATAAATTCAGTGAAATATGTTCAGTTGTGCGATAACACTGCCGTCAGGATAACCGTTCCCACGCTTTAGACTGTACAGGGCATGTCTGGAGTAAGTAATTGGTGACCATCTGTTGATATCTGTTGTTGTGGACGGACGGAAGTGTTTGTCCACTGTGGCCATAAACTCACTGGCGGCGCTTTGAGGGCCACCAACACTAGTAGATATCTATTAATATTTGTCTCGTCCGGCACTTAGGGGGCGCCGACACAGTTCCTATGGTATATGTAAACACCGCGGTGGTCCTTGTCACTGGCACTTTGAAGGTGACCGACAGAGTGCCCACGGTCTGGTGTTACACTGCTGCGTGCTGCGTGATTGTGGTTTTCCTTGGCATACACTATTGGATCACTGTTAGGTAACAATCATTGCACTGATCACTTGAATGTTTTGCTGATAAATCCTGGTGTAGTGAGGTTGGTAGGGAGTTGGGATATAGCAGGGGGAGGGGGGGGGCAAACAGACATGGCCTGGCCATCAGTCAGGAGCGCCTCTGAACATTTCTGGTCTCTTTGAGGTTTGACAAGAGAGAGAGAGAGAGAGCAGTTGGCTGACCGCGTGGTTAGGTAGCTTGTGCTACATCAACACACCGACCCCAACAACTTTAAGTGTTTAGGAAAACTTATTGTAATGGTAATTTTCTTTACAATAATAATGGTAATTTTCTTTACAATAATAATGGTAATTTTATGTACAATAATAATGGTAATTTTCTATACAATAATAATGGTAATTTTATATACAATAATAATGGTAATTTTATGTACAATAATAATGGTAATTTTATGTACAATGATTCAAAAAAGTATTTTTAAAATTTTGTGTAAGACAATACAGGTGCTCCTCTACTTATGAACGAGTTACGTACCTGAGGCTTGTTTGTAAGTCCAATTGCTTGTAAGTCAAACTTTACTCTTGTAGATACCAAACATATTGTAAAAAATTAAAAGATTATGGATATTTAGTCCAGCTATACCCTTTAATACAGCCTTAAAACCTGGCTCACTCTTCTCCTCTTAGGTAATGTTTGTTCTGTCTTGAATTTTCTTAAAAATAATTCAGTCTCATCCACATTAAACACCTGTTCTGGCAGGTAACCCCCTCAGTGATGATGTTTGTATCTCTGGAAGTTTGTAAGTTGAACGTTCTTAAGAAGAGGAGCACGTGTACAGTATATGACACAACGGATGAAGGATTTTAACTACCCGACCGAGACAACAGGAGTTATAGCATTCATTTTGAAATTGATCGACCGCCTCTGTGAAGATACTTGTTGGGGCGAGTGCTAATTTTTCCTAATGATACTTTATTTGAATATTTAGGGAAGCGAGGATGGCATGACCAGTGCAGCGCTCTCTATCATCACGGACAAGTATGTTTTGGACACCTTGGCACTTATAAGGATCTTAGTTGACAAGTAAGTATTATGTACAGTCATCATCTTTCTTTTATCATGACTAAAAGTACTTGAACCACTAACACAAACAACCTCCATGACCACAGCACCACACTCACACCACAGCCACGACCACAGCACCACACTCCACGACCACAGCACCACACTCCACGACCACAACACCACACTCCACGACCACAGCACCACACTCACACCACACTCAAACCACATTCCACGACCACAGCACCACACCACACTCACACCACACTCAAACCACACACCACAGCACCACACTCACACCACACCCACGACCACAGCACCACACTCACGACCACAGCACCACACCCACTCCACAGCACCACACCACAGCACCACACTCCACGACCACAGCACCACACTCACACCACACCAAACCACATTCCACCACCACAGCACCACATTCACACCACACTCCACGACCACAGCACCACACTCACACCACACTCAAACCACATTCCACGACCACAACACCACATTCACACCACACCCACGACCACAGCACCACACCCACACCACACTCAATCCACATTCCACGACCACAACACCACACTCACACCACACCACCCACCACAGCACACACACTCACACCACACTCCATGACCACAGCACCACACTCACACCACACCCATGCACCACACCCACACCACACCACACCACCTGACCACAGCACCACACTCACACCACACCCACGACCACAGCACCACACCCACACCACACCCATGACCACAGCACCACACTCACACCACACTCCATGACCACAACACCACACTCACACCACACCCACCACCACAGCACCACACCTCACACCACACTCCACGACCACAGCACCACACTCACACCACACTCCATGACCACAGCACCACACTCACACCACACCCTCGACCACAGCACCACACTCCTCGACCACAGCACCACACCTCTACCACAGCACCACACACCACACTTCACGGTACAGGCCTACCACTATCTGCCTCATATATAACGCCTCTTACGGTCTGTATATTATGCTTGCCGTTTTCCACCATTAAAATAAAACTCTTATATTACATTGTATTAATAGTCCTATATTCAGGTGGTGTCAGTGTGGTAGTGATGGGTCACTGCTAGGAGGGGCGGGGGTGGATTCATTTATAGCAGTTGATCATATCAACAGTATTCTAGAGTTAATATTGAAGGGATGTATTTTATTTCTGATATAATATTATGTGTTTTTATGTATCATTAAGAACTAACATTTCACACTTAATCAGTAAGAGTTTTCTACTCGTAGACATTAGGTTCACCTCCAATGTAGAGCCGTGGGACACATTTACTGCGACTTATGGTACCTTAATAATGCTAACACGATATTGTATTGCCTGTGTGTTAGTTATGCTGTCGTTTGCACATCATTTATAGTAGGCCGTAGTAGATCAAAGAATAGGCTGGCTATAGGGCCATAGCCTCGCACAGGTCCCTCCCAAACTGTTGATGTCTTCACATGATGTAGTCGCTTACAGAGTAAATCAATGGAATATCTAACAGTCACCAGTCTTACAGTCAGGTTGATATAAACTTTGATAGGTCTTAGCAATACATTAGAAAGGTTTAACACATGAACACATGTGTGAACATTGTATGGCTGTGGTGTACAGTACCACCTGGTCACCATTGATATTTGATTTTGTATTAATTAACATAACACCCATGATGTTTAGGTTATATCTATCTATATATATATATATATATATATATATATATATATATATATATATATATATATATATATATATATATATATATATATATATATATATATATATATATATGTATGTATATATACATACACACACACACACACACACACACACACACACACACACACACACACACACAGTGGTCACTCGGTTAACGAGCACAATTCGTATTAGAAGGTTGCTCGTTAACCGAAACCATTGTTTCAATAGGTTTTGGGTAATTGGTTCCAGCTCACCGAAAATTGCCTAAGATCAGCAAAAAAGGTAATAAAGTATACTTACTTTGAGGTGTGCATGTAGAAGGCTCCTGGTTGTTGAGGATGGGAATTAGAATGGGGGTGGAGGAGAAGGGAGAAGAGAAGGCATTGGGGTGGAAGAGAAGTCACCCCATGGTGCCATTTCACCCATAAAATTTTAGTTCGCTTGGTGAATTCAAGATTGTTTTCTTAAATCAACACTGCACTGCATTATATATTGTCAATATGTAAAATAAATTTCAAATTGACCAATAATTTGCTTGGAAGCACAGAAAAAAAGCATTTAGTTGAAGAGAGTCTCAAGCAAGATATTTCCTCCACTGAAAAGACACAGAGACTGATGCCTGTATGGTGTGTTGACAGGCTGTATGGCACGCAAAAAACTAGCTTCCTATACTTCAATTATGTTCAATAATTGTTAAAATGACTAAAAAATTTAATATAAAACTTTTAAAATTATTGAATAGTACAACCTTTATATTTACTAAAATGTTAAGGAATTTAAGCCCTAGAACCGATTACTGTATTGGCGGATTAATACTACAGCTGGTGGACCGCCAAATGCAAGCGAAAACATGTTGAGGTCGGCTCGTAAGAAACTCGTTAATCGAGGGATTGCTCGTTAACCGAAGTTAAGAATCTTAAGGAAGGTAACTCGTGAACCGAGGCGCTCGTTAACCGAGGGATCACTATACGTATATATATGTGTATATATATATATATATATATATATATATATATATATATATATATATATATATATATATATATATATATATATATATATATATATATATATATATATATATATATATATATATATATATATATATATATATATATATATATATATATATATATATATATATATATATATATATATATATATATATATATATATATATATACACACAGTTAAACCCCACTTAACGCGTCAATTGAACCCAGAGGGTCCCGCGTTAAGTGAAATCCGCGTTAAGTGAACAACAGAACATATGGGATTAATTCCAATAGAAACCGGCCCGACCCCCAAACTCCACTTTTTGAAGGCACATACCTATGTTGTAGTAAAAATAACATCTTAATTTTATGATGGTACATGCACACAATTAATACTTAAGAGAAATAGAGAAATACAGTCGCCAAGTTAATGTCCATTCAAATAATGGACTCAACTCCCTCCCCCTCTCACACTACACAGCCGGCTAACAGATGGTCGGTCGGTCCCTCCCTCCCCCCCACCCCCACCCCCCACCAACCGTCCCAAGGAGATGTGTGGGATAACCTCAAACTAAAGTTAGGAAAATATAATTGACATTGCTGGATTCCTTGTAAGACCAGGAATATTTTGAATATAAATGTCATATATTTTGGACAAAAGATAACATAGTTACCTAGAGAAAAATTTTTATCTAAAAATTGTAAGTTTAAAGCAAAATATATGATGTTTATATTCAAAATGATCACCAAATTATAAGAATTCCAGCAATGTAAATTATATTCTGACCGGGTAATTTGTATGAATTTTATGAGCTAAAACAAATATCTTCAGTTAATAAAAAAAAAATAATCTTCACGACACTATCTGTCAATCAAAGTACCCCACCTTGCCCTCCCCCCCTCTTCCAACCGCGCGGTCAGTCCCAACCCTCCCCCCCACCCCCCACCAATCCTCCCTTCCAGAGTTTTTAACATTTAGTATTAAATAATACCTCAGATTAAAGTTAGGATAATATAATTGACATTGCTGGATTCCTTGTAAGACCAGGAATATTTTGAATATAAATGTCATATATTTTGGACAAAAGATACCATAGTTACCTAGAGAAAAATTTTTATCTAAAAATTGTAAGTTTAAAGCAAAATATATGATGTTTATATTCAAAATGATCACCAAATTATAAGAATTCCAGCAATGTAAATTATATTCTGACCGGGTAATTTGTATGAATTTTATGAGCTAAAACAAATATCTTCAGTTAATAAAAAAAAATAATAATTCTTCACAGGGTAACAGATGGTCGGTTGGTCCCTCCCTCCCCCCCACCCCCCACCAACCGTCCCAAGGAGATGTGTGGGATAACCACTAAATTTTAATTAATAATACCTCAAACTAAAGTTAGGATAATATAATTGACATTGCTGGATTCCTTGTAAGACCAGGAATATTTTGAATATAAATGTCATATATTTTGGACAAAAGATACCATAGTTACCTAGAGAAAAATTTTTATCTAAAAATTGTAAGTTTAAAGCAAAATATATGATGTTTATATTCAAAATGATCACCAAATTATAAGAATTCCAGCAATGTAAATTATATTGTGGCCTGGTAATTTGTATGAATTTTATGAGCTAAAACAGGCAGTCAGGCAGGGTGGCGGGTGGGGCAAATCTAAAAATAACGTCTCGGACACTCACCGCGTATATGTGGAAAAAACCCGCGTTAAGTGAAAGTTCAGCTTTGGCAAGGCACTGTGTATATGCGAAAACGCGTTAAGCGGGGTAAAACTGTATATATATATATATATATATATATATATATATATATATATATATATATATATATATATATATATATATATATATATATATATATATATATATATATATATATATATATATATATATATATATATATATATATATATATATATATATATATA
This sequence comes from Homarus americanus, assembly GCF_018991925.1. Classification (NCBI taxonomy): domain Eukaryota; kingdom Metazoa; phylum Arthropoda; class Malacostraca; order Decapoda; family Nephropidae; genus Homarus; species Homarus americanus. The sequence goes on along the minus strand of NW_024720773.1, from coordinate 2,858,780 downwards.
TATATATATATATATATATATATATATATATATATATATATATATATATATATATATATATATATATATATATATATATATATATATATATATTTCATTAGCCCAATAAAGCACGCGCACTTCTACATACAATCAACACCTCAACCCGCCAGGATTCGAACCCACGGCCCACGAGACCATGACTGTGACCGGGGAACGCTACCTCTGGACCACCAGGATACTAAAAGCAGTCCTAGACGCTGTTATATTTCACACAAAGCCTGTTCAATGAGCTTATGGCGCCGTGAACCTCTAATGGTGACTACCCGTATCACGTAGGTGGTCAGAGTAATGTTTTGCCAAATGCAACTTCGAAACACGAGGATCCATATATATTTCATTAGCCCAATAAAGCACGCGGACTTCTACATACAATCAACACCTCAACCCGCCAGGATTTGAACAGAGCTTAGGACTGCATGTGAACAGGAATCCCTACCACCGTGCCACTAGGATAACGAAAGCAATCCTAGTCTTTGTTTTATTTCATACAAAGTCCTTTCATTCGACTTTGTTACTGAACGTAAACCTCCATATATATATGTAGTACAGTATATACAGGTATATATATTTATATATAAAACCTAAACATCATGGGTGTTATGTTAATTAATTCATAATCAAATATCAACGGTGACCTGCTGTGTGCTAGATGGTATACAGTAAAATCTGGATGATACGAGTAGATACGTTCTTTGGAGTCTGCTCATATAGCGAAAATTAATATAACGGAGGGAATAATACATGGGTTAAATAGGGATGTGTTCCTGAGCACCGAGTATAGCGATGATAGTAAATAAATGGGATTCAGTGCGAGCGGACAAATTGGGATAGCAGATTCAAACACTGCGAGAAGGGAGAAGGTGGCTGGGGGGAAGACAGTAGGGAGGTAGGGGAGGGGAGGGGTATATGGCCTGGCTGAGTGGCTCACAAACATATCTCTGTGCATCTGGCTGGGGGAGGAAGACACACTCAACCTTTGTTTTACCTCTAACCCCTCACACTATTCATACTCAATTTCTGTACCCTTAGGGTCTTCTGATCACAATCTAATTTCTATTAAATCAAACTGATCAAGACCACCTCCCCCAACCCCTCTAAACGCCAACTATGGCACTATCGGAGGGCAAACTGGCAATCCTTGCAAGTGTATTTATCCCATCTTCTACCAAAACTTTCACTTTTCAATCATGGTTTGATCGCTCCTGTTCTCTTCATGCAGGGAGAGAGATAGGGCATATCAAGCTATGAAACTATCTCCTTCTCCTATTGCCCACTCATCGTTCGTTACTTCTAGGAATCATTGTAAGACTATTCTTTGTAGGGCCAAGCGGAATTTAAAAAAAGAAAGACCACTGACCTGACTAATTCTTCTTCTAGAAAATCCTTCTGGTCCTTAACATCTGCACTCCCTCTTTTCCTCCTCTCTTCCGACCTGATAACTCTACAGCCAACTCTCCCCCTGATAAACCCAATCTCTTTGGCAACTTAATCTCCTCTAACTCCACCTTAGACGATTCCCACTCTATCCCTCCTACTCCTCCTGCTCCTCCTAATGAACCTGTGCACTTTCCTATAGTCTCCACTTGTAAGGTTGCTGGTGTGTTATCCAGGTTGGATGTGAGTAAGGCGTGTGGACCGGACGGAATACCCCCTCGTGTTCTGAGGGAGTTTGCTGAAGCTCTGGCCCCTGTGCTTGTTAGCTTCTTTTGCCTTTGCCTCAAAAACCAAACTTTTCCTTCTTCGTGGAAGCATGCCTTGGTTCAATCCATCCCGAAGAAGGGTGACCATTCTAATCCCTCTAACTATCGCCCCATTGCCCTAACTTCATCCCTCTCTAAGATTTTTGAAACTACCTTAAACTCTCATTTTCTCCGTCACCTTGAACGCCATTCTCTTTTGTCGGATCACCAGTATGGCTTTCGCCAGGCGAGATCTACTGGTGATCTGCTCTCCTACTGCACCCATCTTTGGTCATCCTCTCTTAGGGATTATGGGGAAGCTTCGTCGTGGCCCTCGACATCTCCAAAGCATTTGACAGGGTATGGCACAAGTCTTTGCTTTCTAAACTCCCCTCTTATGGTTTCTTTCCCCGAGTTTCTTTTCTAATTTCTAGCTTCCTTGAGAACCGATCCACGGCAGTTGTTGTCAGGGGATTGATCTCTCGCTCTTTCTCTACCAGTAGTGGTGTCCCACAGGGTTCTGTTCTTTCACCTACTCTCTTCCTTCTTTTTATCAATGGTTTACTTCACACTTCAACTAATTCTATCCATTCTTACGCTGATGATTCTACTCTTCACATTTTCCCCTGCCTCCTAACTCTCAAACTAGAACTGTTTTTAGAGCTGATATCATTTCAATTATCAATGCGGATCTGTGCAACATCTCCGTATGGGGAGATAGAAACTTGGTTAAATTCAGTAGTAACAAAACACAGTATTTACCAATAACACTACAAAATGGAAGATCTCACACCAATCACATTTCAGGACACATTCATTCTGCCAAATTCTAAAAAGATGTGCTAGGCCTCACCATTTCCTCTAATATGTCATGGAAGCCACACATCCTCAACAAGGCTAAAGCTGCGTCCCGAAAATTGGGAATGCTGTACAGAAGCCGTAGCTACTTCACTCCTGAGCAGTTGCTTCAAGTATATAATGGATTCATTCGTCCTAACTTGGAGTACTGCTCTCATATCTGGGGTGGCTCTTTTTCTGTCCAACTGTTAGATAGGGTGGAATCAAAGGCATTTCGTCTTATTAACTCTACTCCTTTAGTTGACAATCTTTTTTCCCTTTCTCTTCGCTGCAATGTTGCTTCACTCTCACTTTTACAGTTACTTTAACGGGCAATGTTCAGTGGATTTGGCATCCTGTGTACCGCCGGCAAGGCTGAGCGCTCGTAACACATGTCTTGCCCGCGGTGCTCACCATTTCTCTGTGGATGTCAGTCACACTTGAATAACCTGTTATAGTACCCCCTTCTTTCCTCACACAGCCAAACTGTGGAATGCTCTGCCTTCTTCTGTGTGTCCCATAAATACTTTTGAGTATGTGGCCCCTATACTGTACTGTACTGTTCTGTACACTACTGTACTGTACACTGCTGTTCTGTACACTACTGTACTGTACACTACTGTTCTGTACACTACTGTACTGTACTGTATTATACTGTACTGCGCTGTATTTTACTGTGCTGTACTATATTGTACTACACTGTGCTGTACTATATTGTACAGTACTGTACTGTACATTGCTGTACTGTACTGTGCTGTGCTGTATTGTTCCCTACTGTACTGTACTGTTCAGTACTTTACTGTACCATACTTTACTGTACAGTACTGTATTGTACTGTACTGTGTACTATACTGTGCTGTACTGTACTGTACTGCACTGCACTGTACTGTACTGTACTGTACTGTACTGTACTATACTGTACTGTACTGTACTATGCTGTACTGTATTACACTGTACTGAAATATGCTGTACTGTAGTGTATTACACTTTACTGTACTATATTACACTGTACTGTATTATACTGCACTGCATTGTATTACACTGTACTGTAATGCATTACTGTACTGTATTACTGTACTGTACTGTATTGTACTGTACTGTACAGTACTGTGCAGCACTACTGTTCTCTACTGTACTGTACTGATCTACTGTACTGTACCATACCATACTGCACTGCACTGTACTGCACTACTGTTCTGCACTGTACTGTATTGTACTGTACTTCTGTACTGTACTGCACTGCATTACTGTATTGTACTGCACTACTGTACTGTACTGTACTGTACTGTACTGTACTGTACTACAGTACTGTACAGTACTGCACTACAGCACTGTACAGTACTGCACTACTGTACTGTTCTTTACTGTACTACTGTACTGTACAGTATTGCACTACTGTACTGTACAGTACTGCACTACTGTATTGTACAGTACTACTGTACTGTACTGTACTGCACTACTGCACTGTACAGTACTGCACTACTGTGCTGTACAGTACTGCACTACTGTACTGTACTTTACTGCACTTCTGTACTGTACTTTACTGCACTACTGTACTGTACTTTACTGCATTACTGTACTGTACAGTACTACTGTACAGCACTGTACTGCACTACTGTGCTGTACAGTAGTGCACTATTGTACTGTACTTTACTGCACTACTGTACTGTACTTTACTGCACTACTGTACTGTACTTTCCTGTACTGTACTTTACTGCACTACTGTACTGTACAGTACTGCACTACTGTACTGTACAGTACTGCACTACTGTACTTTACTTTACTACACTACTGTACTGTACTTTACTGCACTACTGTACTATACTTTACTGCACTACTGTACTGTACAGTACTGCATTACTGTACTGTACAGTACTGCACTACTGTACTGTACTTTACTACACTACTGTACTGTACTTTACTGCACTACTGTACTTTACTTTACTGCACTACTGTACTGTACTGTACAGTACTGCACTACTGTACTGTACAGTACTACTGTACTGTACCATATAATATAATATAATAATAACGGTGATAATTAATAATAATAATAATAATAATAATAATAATAATAATAATAATAATAATAATAATAATAAAGAGCTATAAAGATACAGTAATACCCCGATTTACGCGGTCAGTTGAACCCCCAGAGGTCCGCGTAAAACGAGAAACGCGCAAATGGAATAACAGAACATATGGGATTAATTGAAATAGAGACTGGGCCGACTCCCAAACTCCACTTTTTCCGACACAATACCTATGTTCTAGTAAAAATAACATCTTAGTTTTATGATGGTATGCACACACAATTAATATTTAAGAGAAATACATTCGCCAGGTTAATGTCCATTCAAATAGTGGACTCAACTCCCCCCCCCCCCTTCCCACGCTCGCTGGCTGCTCCCTCTCCGAGAAATGTTTGGGTGAAAACACTAGATTTTAAGGTATAGTAATAAATAATACCTCAAACTAAAGTTAGGATAATATAATTGACATTGCTGGATTCCTTGCAAGGCCAGGAATATTTTGAATATGCACGTCATATATTTTGCACAAAAGAAACATATTTGCTCAGAGTAAACAAAATTCTTACATTAGATCTAAAATTTGTTTAAAATCTATGATGTTTATATTCAAAATGATCATCATATTGTAAGAATTCCAGCAATGTAAATTATATTCTGGCTGGGTAATTTGTATGAATTTTATCCGTTAAATAAAAAAATTATGCTTCACCTGCGTATATGAGTAGATGCACCTCGTAAAGTGGGAATTCCGGTTTTGGCAGGGTACCCCGTAAATGTAGAAACGCGTACTGGGTAAACGAAAACCGCCCAAAGCGGGGTATTACTGTATACAAAAAAAGATCAATACAGTGGTCCCCCGGTTAATGAACACAATTCGTTCCAGAAGGTCGTTCGTTAACCGAATTTTTTTTTAACCGAAACTATTGTTTCAGTGGGATTTGGGGTAATTGGTTCCAGCTCACCAAAAAATACATACAAAGTTAAAATAAATGCAGTAAAGTACACTTACTTTGAAATGTGTATGTACTGTAGAAGGCTCCTGGTTGATGATGATGATGATGGGAATTAGAAGTAGGGGTGGAGGAGAAGGGAGAAGAGAAGGAAGTGGGGGTGGAAGAGAAATCACCCCATGCTTGATGCTGTCATTTCATCCACAAAATTTTAAGTTCACTTGGTGTAATTCAAGATTATTTTCTTTAAATCAACACTGCACTGCACTATATATTGTCAATATGTAATATAAATTTCAGAATGACCAATAATTGTACGGTAAACACGAAAAAATAGTTTATGTTCAAGAGAGTCTCAAGGAAGATGTTCCCTCCACTGACCTGAGATACAAACAGAGGCTTTGCTGGGTGAGTCAAGTGGCTGATTGGCGCACCAAAAACTAGTTTCCTGTACTCCAATTATGTTAAATAAGTGTTAAAATGACTATAAAATTTAATATAAAACTTGGAAAATTATTTAATTGTACAACCTTCTTGATATTTACTCAAATGGGAACGAATTTAAGCCTTAGAACCGATTACTGTATTGGTGGGCTAATATTCCAGCTGGTGAGCAAGCAAAAACATGTTGAAGATTCTTATGGAAGGTAATTCGTTAACCAAAAGTTCGTTAACCGAGGTGTTCGTTAACCGAGGGATCACTGTAGTGAGAAATAATATATGTACTCTTATGTTGTGTTGTCAAAGTAAGAGAAACAATTGAGACCCTACAATTGTGTGTAAATGAGACAGAAAGTCACATCATCAACCTGGGACTTGGTCACATATGGCAGCAGGGTCTACCATTAGACAACACATTGTGCTTCCAATATCTTCCCAGGCGGTAGTACCTCCCTGTTTGGTAGCTCCCTACCTAAAACTGTGATTAGTGAAGTTGCATACAGTAATTAGTTCATGATGAATAGAAGATGATAATAGTTTTTGTGTTTTTTTTCCAGTGAACAGGAACCCCCACCCTCCATGCTTCAGCTGCATTCCATAGCTGACAAGGAAGCTGGTTGGCTGGTAGTTGTACGCTCCATGGTGCAGGTGATCCCCCTCAATGATCCCCTCGGGCCAGCTGTCATCACGCTCCTGCTGGATGACTGTCCACTACCAAGCAAGGTCTGGAACAGAACCCTTGCATAGGAGAAGCACTGCCTCTACTTGTACAGTACAGCTCCTCCCTGACTTACGACCTACTCTACTTACAACCACCCGGACATACGACCGCCTCAGTCGTACCAAAATTTTGTCAAATTACGTATTTTCGAGTCCCAACGTCAGTGATTGCGCTGTGTACTGACAAAATTTTTGTTTGTAATTCACTTTAAAATGGCTAGCAAGCTTAAAAGTGAGAGTTTTTTGTGCTGAGAAGAAAAAGAGACACCCATTTTAGATTTTCTATGTATTATTTAAGCATTTTCGACTTACGACCTAGATTTGGGTCCCTAACCCCGTCATCAGTCGAGGAGCAGCTGTACTTGCAATTTTGAACATTCATAATAAATATAAAAGAAAATGGATTATCAAGGGTCTACACCTTTACTGAAGCAGGATTATAACTACTTGTGATTACAAATAATAGAAGTTATAATGTATTACTTAAGAGTACTATTTAGGGCAAGATGTTGATGACTGCACAGTAGTTACAAATATTTTCTTTCTGCAGGAGACTGTAGTTCATCTGTGCAAGTTTTTTGAGCTGAGCAGTGACAGTGCAGAGGAGGGTTGGAAAGACCCGCGTGTTCATCGCAACATTTGTGTGGTGTTGGGGTGTATCGCTGAGAAGCTTGCTGGTCCAGCCTCCATTGCTCTGCTCACCCACACCACCCTGGAGTACTTGGTGGCCCACCTGGTGAGTCACTTTACCTCCCACAACCAGTGACCCAACCCTTGTTAACCTACACTAACAACCATTGTTAACAACCAGTAACCCAACCCTTGTTAACAACCAGTGACCCAACTCTTGTTAACAACCAGTGACCCAACGCTTGTTAACAACCAGTGACCCACCGCTTGTTAACAACCAGTGACCTAACCCTTGTTAACAACCAGTGACCCAATGCTTGTTAACAACCAGTGACCTAACCCTTGTTAACAACCAGTGACCTAACCCTTGTTAACAACCAGTGACCCCAACCCTTGTTAACAACCAGTGACCCAACGCTTGTTAACAACCAGTGACCTAACCCTTGTTAACAACCAGTGACCCAACGCTTGTTAACAACCAGTGACCTAACCCTTGTTAACAACCAGTGACCCCAACCCTTGTTAACAACCAATGACCAAAACATTCGTTAACCTACACTAACAACCATTGCCAATCCTCTAAACCAGGGGTCCACAACCTCTATACAGTAGTCAACCACTTAATGGTACAAGTAATCAGTGATTGCCCGCAGGTGTACTAAGCCAACATAAGTCAGCACTGTGTTCCACAGAACTGAATGTAAAATCTTAATGCAGGAATATATTTTATTGTCAGACAATTGTTATAAACAACACTGATATTTAACACTAAACAAAGCTTTCGTTTTCACCATATTCAGTACAGTGATCCCTCGGTTAACGAAATTTCGGTTAACGAATTACCTTCCATAAGAATCTTCAATTCGGTTAACGAACATCAATTCGGTTAACGAACAACAATTCGGTTAACAAAATTTTTACGAAATCATGTCAACATGTTTTCGCTTGCTCACCAGCTGGAATATTAGCCCACCAATACAGTAATCTGTTCTAGGGCTTAAATTCGTTCCCATTTGAGTAAATATCAAGAAGGTTGTACAGTTCAATAATTTTCCAAGTTTTATATTAAAATTTTTTAGTCATTTTAACACTTATTTAACGTAATTGGAGTACAGGAAACTAGTTTTTGGTGTGTCAATCAGCCACTTGACTCACCCAGCAAAGCCTCTGTTTGTATCTCTGGTCAGTGGAGGGAACATCTTGCTTGTTTCTCTCTTGAACATAAACTATTTTTACGTGTTTACAGTACAATTATTGGTTATTCTGAAATTTATTTTACATATTGACAATATATAGTGCAGTGCAGTGTTGATTTAAAGAAAATAATCTTGAATTACACCAAGTGAACTTAAAATTTTGTGGGTGAAATGACGCCATGAAGCATGGGGTGAGTTCTCTTCCACCCCCACTTCCTTCTCTTCTCCCTTCTCCTCCACCCCCTCTTCTAATTCCCATCATCATCATCATCAACCAGGAGCCTTCTACATACACACCTCAAAATAAGTGTATTTTACTGCATTTATTTTTACTTTGTATGTAATTTTCGGTGAGCTGGAACCAATTACCCAAAATCCCATTGAAACAATGGTTTCGGTTAACAAAATTTTCGGTTAACGAACGACCTTCTGGAACGAATTGTGTTCGTTAACCAAGGGACCACTGTACATACGCTGCCTTGAAATAATAGCACTAGTCACTAGCCTATACTGTTTCCGCACTAACCTTACCCATAAGCCATACCCCTTGTCTATAGCTACGAATAGCTGATTGGTTCAAAGAAAATGTTCATGTAGCTGTACATTTATTCAGACTAAATGTGTTCACAATTGGTAATGAGACCTGTTATAATCTAAAATATTGTTAAATATCTGGAATATCAAAATGCAAATGATTACAATGCATTACCACTACAGTGAAGGAGGTTAGAAAATTTTAAATCCAGTAATACTTCATCTCCGTTAGCCATAATCCCTCAAACCCGGAAATGTCCGATAGCCAGAATTGAAATTTGCTCGGAAAATCATTCCCAAAGCTGGAATTTTCCCAAAATTTCTGGCTTTGGGAACAAATTTTCCATGGTTGAAAATCGAGAGAATTTTCTGAAAATGTCTTGATTAAAACCGAAAGTTAAAGTATTTTTTTTTGGGAGGACCTGACCTGACTTGACACAATGTCAGGTGGAGGTAGGGTGGGGGATTAGTGGTCTCATATTACTGACCTCTGATGGAATGTCAGGTCACCCTTTCTTGGGTGGGGGATTAGTGGGTCTCATGACCTGAAGATGTCTTGAATAAACACAAAACCTAAAGTAATTTTAGGGAGATTGTGATAAGTATAAGTATAAATGAGCAAAGTTGTATCCCTTCAACATTACATTACATAACATTTTAAAATGTGGAGTGAGAAGGCAGAAAGGTGTAGGTGATTAGAAGGAAGAGAGTAGGTGAAAGAACAGAGCCCTCTGGGACACCACTATTGGTAGATAAAGAGCGAGAGATCAATCCCACGACAACAACTGCCATGGATTGGTTCTCAAGGAAGTTAGAGATTAGAGAACAAAGTGGGGGAGAGAAACCATAAGAGGGAAGTTTGGAAAGCAAAGACTTGTGCCATAACCTGTCAAATGCTTTGGAGATGTCGAGGATCACGACGAAAGTTTCCCCATAATCCCTAAGAGAGGATGGCCAAAGATGGGTGCAGTAGGAGAGCAGATCACCAGTAGATCTCGCCTGGCGAAAGCCATACTGGTGATCCGACAAAAGAGAAAGGTGTTCAAGGTGACGGAGAAAATGAGAGTTTAAGGTACTGTAGTTTAAAAAATCTTAGAGAGGGATGAAGTTAGGGCAATGGAGCAATAGTTAGAGGGATTAGAATGGTCACCCTTCTTCCAGATGGGCTGAACCAAGGCATGCTTCCAAGAAGAAGGAAATGTTTGGGTTTTGAGGCAAAGGCAAAAGAGGAGAGCAAGCACAGGGGCCAGAGCTTCAGCACACTCCCTCAGAACACGAGGGGGTATTCCGTCCAGTCCATTCGCCTTACTCACATCCAACCTGGATAACACACCAGCAACCCTATGAGTGGAGATTATAGGAAAGTGCACAGGTTCAGTAGGAGGAGCAGGAGTAGGAGGGATAGAGTGGAGTTAGAGGAGAATAAGGTGCCAAAGAGATTGGCATTATCAGGGGGAGAGTTGGCTGTGGAGTATCAGTGTTCAAGATCACATGGTCATATATCACCATTATCTGGGTTAATATTAACACTACTATAGTCTTCAAGATCACAACATCATATATCACCATTATCTGGGTTAATATTCATAATTTTGCAGAAATATTTAGTTTGTGTTAATCCAAACTTGGTTATAGTCACTTTTATATTACCAGGTTGTTAGTATACAATACACACAATACAGTATAGAAATGTGGAATTATCTCTCCCTCAAGTACTGTAATGCTTCTTTATAAAGAAAAATATTCTTTATTTATATGCAAACATTTAAACATAATTTTTATGAAATAAAATGTTGTTTGATAATTATTTTGTTCCCACAGAGTGAAAACAACCATCCCTGTGTCGTCCTTTTTGCTCTCATCGCCCTTGAAAAATTTGCCCAAACCAGTGAGAACAAGACTAGTATTGGCCAGTGTCTTGGTCACAGCCTGTGTAACCCCCTGAGGACTCTGGAGACTTGGATGACTCACACGGATTATGTTCACCGCCAAGTTGGTTTCTGCGCTCAGTGGTGTCTGGACAACCTGTGTGAGTTATTATCATCAGACATGTTAGTACAGGAGACAGTAGTTTACAGAGTTAAGTTGTGGATGACACCATTAAGGTGTCAAGACAAGTCTATCAGAAAAAACCATAATTTTCACTGTCAACACAAGTCTGGAGGCAGCTGGAATACACATGGGAAAGTTGTTAATACTTATTGATGTCATAGTAAGGAAGATATATTTATTATATATAAATGACCAAGCCATAATATAAGGGGAAGGTCTCTCCTGGCAGATACAACTACACCCCACTACTGTCACCTAGGAGAAAAATATTGTTCTGCTTGTATATACAGGTTGACAATCCCTTATCCGGAATCCTTGGGGCCAGAGGCATTTCGGATTTCGGAATTTTTCGGTTTTTTAGAATGGTTAGTTTTTTTTTTTCTTAATGTGTATTAGCCCACCCGGGCATAGATCACTGACCCACATCAGGGCCTGGGGGGCGAAAATATAATACAAATTATAATGATAATAATAATAATAATTCATTGGTCTAGGTCGTGTTTCTCACTTTTGATCTTTTTTTCATTCTTGTATTTCTTTATTTTTATTATTATTATTATTATTATTATTATTATTATTATTATTATTATTATTATTATTTTATTATTTTTAGTACTCCTGTACTATTGTTATTTTTATTAATTTTATTATTATATTTTATTATTATTATTATTATTATTATTATTATTATTATTATTATTATTATTAATGTTATATTATTTTATTTTGGTGTATTTTTATTAAAATTTTTATTTACTATGAAAAATTATTATTATTATAATTATTATTACTATTACATTTTCGCCCTCCAGACCCTGATGTGTGTCAGTGATCTATGACCGGGTGGGCTAATCCCTGTTAAAAAAAATATGACCCCCAAAGAAAACTTTCGGTTTTCAGAGCTTTTCGGAATTTCGGATAAAGGGTTGTCAACCTGTACTTGTCCATCCATCCATACATCTGTTCACCCATCCATCCATCCATTTGTTCATCCATCTGTCCATCCATCCATCTGTCCAACCATCCATATGTCTGTTCATCCATCTGTACATCTGGTCATCCATCCATCTGTTCATGCATCCATCTGTCCATCCATCCATCCGTCTGTTCATCCATCCATCCATACTTACATCCATCCATCCATCCATAAGAACATAAGAAAATAAGGAGTCTGCAATAGGCCGGTTGGCCTGTGCATGGCAGCTCCTGTCGAGAGTTACTACCACTCTCTATCATCCATGAATCTATCTAGCCTCCTTTTGAAACTTTCCAGAGTTCCCGCACTTACTACAAAGTTGCTAAGCTTGTTCCACTCATCCACCACCCTATTTGTGAACCAGTTTCTTCCTATCTCCCTCCTAAACCTAAACTTATCCAACTTGAATCCGTTGCTCCGAGTCCTATCCTGCTCGGATATTATAAGAACTTTATCTATATCCCCTTTATTGATTCCTTTCACCCACTTAAATACTTCTATCATATCTCCCCGCACTCTTCGTCTTTCTAGGGAATGCAAGTTAAGTTTCTTTAACCTATCCTGATATGGAAGGTTTCTAAGTCCCTGAATCATTTTTGTCATTCTTCGCTGCACCGACTCTAGTGAATTTATATCCATTCTATAATAGGGGCACCAGAACTGAACTGCATAATCGAGGTGCGGCCTGACTAGCGCAAGATATAGTTGCAATAAGACCTCTGCACTCTTGTTACTTACACTTCTAGATATAAAACCCAATACTCTGTTTGCCTTATTTCGAACATTAACGCACTGTTTTCTAGGCCGTAGGTCCGTGCTTACAAGTACCCCTAGGTCTCTTTCACAAGTCGACTTCTCTAGGTTGATGTTGTTAAGGCTGTATACATTATAAGTATTTGTTCTTCCAATATTAAGTACGCTGCACTTGCTGGTGTTGAATTTAATTTGCCATTTTTCAGACCACCCCTGCAGTTTATTTAGATCCTCCTGTAATGCATTTGCATCCTGCCCTGAATTAATTTGCCGCCCTATTTTGGTGTCATCCGCAAACTTGCTTATGTCACTGCTGATCCCAGTATCTAGATCGTTTATGTAGATTATGAACAAGAGTGGGCCAAGTACTGACCCCTGGGGAACCCCACTGGTTACACGGCCCCACTCAGATTTAACACCATCTACGCTGACCCTCTGCATTCGATCGGTGAGCCATGATTTTATCCAATTTAAAACTTTCCCCCTCGATAACATGGGCCTTAATTTTTCTCAGAAGCCTCTGATGCGGTACTCTGTCAAATGCTTTGCTAAAGTCTAAGTAAATAACATCGTAATTTTCGTCATTATCTGCTACCTCGAAGACTTTCCTAAAAAACGTTAGCAGATTTGTTAGACATGATTTTCCCTTTGTAAACCCATGTTGAGAGTCGTAGATTAATTTGCTTTTCTCCAGATGCGATCGGATGCTATCTGCTATAATTGATTCAAGAAATTTCCCCACTACTGACGTCAAACTGATCGGCCGATAATTTGACGCTGATGCTCTGTCTCCCTTTTTGAATATGGGTACTACATTTGCCTGTTTCCACAAGTGTGGCACAACTCCAGTGTCTAATGATTTTGTAAATAAGTTTACGAGGGGTCCGCTAATCTGTTCCCTACACTCTTTCATGACTCGAGGGAAAATTTCATCCGGCCCTGGGGATTTTGTTTTCTTTAGTTTATTTATCTTCTTAAGAACATCCTCTTTTCTGATAGTGATATTCTTTAATTTCTCTTCTTCCTTTCCCTTAAATATCAGTTCCACCTCTGGAATTTCATCGCAAATTTCTTCTGTGAAAACTGATAAGAAGTAGCTGTTCAATGAACATCCCTCCACCTGTTCATTCTTCCATCCATCCATCCATCCATCTGTTCATCCATCCATCTATCCATCTGTTCATCAATCAATCAATCCATCCATCCATCCATCTATCCATCCACCCATCTGTTCATCCATACATCCATATATCCATCCATCCATCCATCCATCTGTTCATCCATCCATCCATCTGTTCATCCATCCATCCATCCATCTGTTCATCCATCCATCTATCCATCCATCCATCTGTACGTCCATCCATCCACCCATCTGTTCATCCATCCATCCATACGTCCATCCATCCATCCATCCATCTGCTCATCCATCCATCTGTTCATTCATCCATCCATCTGTTCATCCATCCATCTATCCATCCATCCATTCCTCCATCTGTTCATCCATCCATCCATTCCTCCATCTGTTCATCCATCCATCCATCCACATATCTGTTCAGTCCTTCATCCATCCATCTCTTCATTCATTCATTCATTCATCCATCCATCCATTCATCCATCTGTTCATCTATCTGGGGAAGTGTGGAGGGAGGAGGAGTGTGAAGGGATGTAACCATACAGTGGGACTGGGAGTGGTAGAGGTCAGTGAAGTGGAGGGAGTACTGGATGTTCCTGGAGGTGGGGAGGGCAGCAATCCTCTCTCCTCCACTTGCCACTCATCATTGTCATCATCATTACTTTCCTCCTGTTCAAACATGTAGTCCGGCGTCACTATCATTGTCATCACCTTCAGTATCAATATATGCCTCTGTCATTACCATGTTCATCTTCACCCCTACCAAATAATTCAGAGTACGTATATCTAATCCTGATTGAGTTACGTTCACTTTCCATGGCTATCGAGACTCTACTGCGTAGGTAGTAGGCAGATATCAAACAGGGAGGAAGATATTGGAAGCATAATGTGTTGTCTAATGGTAGACCCTGCTGCCATATGTAACCAAGACCCAGGTTGATGATCTGACTTTCTTCCTCATTTACACACAGTTGTAGGGTCTCAATTGTTTCCCTGACAACACAATATACAGTATGTATATCGTTTCTCACTATTGATTTTTGTTTTAAATTTTATATATATGGTTCTTTATTATTATTATTATTATTATTATTATTATTATTATTATTATTATTTATTATAATTTGTATTTATTTTTGTTAATTATTATTATTATTATTATTATTATTATTATTATTATTATTATCATTATCATTATTATTATTATTATTATTATTATTATTATTATTATTATTATTATTATTATTATTATTATTATTATTATTATTATTATTATTATTATTATTATTATTATTATTATTATTGCCTTTATTATATTTTCGTCCCCAGGCCCCGATGTGGGTCAGTGACCTGTGCCCAAATGGGCTAATCCCCATGAAAAAAAAGAGAGAAAAATAAAATTGTGGCCTCGACTGTGGGAAGAGATGAGGGGGGGGGGGGTTCCCCTCAATGCTGAGTGGTGGGAAAGGTTTACACAAGATGCCAGATACCAGTTAGTAAGTCACCACCAGCCAACAGATTATGGTAGCTAGACTCAGTTTCAAAGACTCAGGAAAAGTATATTTAGAAAACGTTCTAGTACATTAATGACCTGAGATAGTAACATCAGTGATCATGTACTTGAACATTAATGACCTGAGATAGTAACATCAGTGATCATGTACTTGAACATTAATGACCTGAGATAGTAACATCAGTGATCATGTCCTTGAACATTAATGACCTGAGATAGTAACATCAGTGATCATGTACTTGAACATTAATGACCTGAGATAGTAACATCAGTGATCATGTACTTGAACATTAATGACCTGAGATAGTAACATCAGTGATCATGTACTTGAACATTAATGACCTGAGATAGTAACATCAGTGATCATGTACTTGAACATTAATGACCTGAGATAGTAACATCGGTGATCATGTACTTGAACATTAATGACCTGAGATAGTAACATCAGTGATCATGTACTTGAACATTAATGACCTGAGATAGTAACATCAGTGATCATGTACTTGAACATTAATGACCTGAGATAGTAACATCAGTGATCATGTACTTGAACATTAATGACCTGAGATAGTAACATCAGTGATCATGTACTTGAACATTAATGACCTGAGATAGTAACATCAGTGATCATGTACTTGAACATTAATGACCTGAGATAGTAACATCGGTGATCATGTACTTGAACATTAATGACCTGAGATAGTAACATCAGTGATCATGTACTTGAACATTAATGACCTGAGATAGTATGACATGGATGAGTAACATCAGTGATCATGTGAACATTAATGACCTGAGATAGTAACATCAGTGATCATGTACTTGAACATTAATGACCTGAGATAGTAACATCAGTGATCATGTACTTGAACATTAATGACCTGAGATAGTAACATCAGTGATCATGTACTTGAACATTAATGACCTGAGATAGTAACATCGGTGATCATGTACTTGAACATTAATGACCTGAGATAGTAACATCAGTGATCATGTACTTGAACATTAATGACCTGAGATAGTAACATCAGTGATCATGTACTTGAACATTAATGACCTGAGATAGTAACATCAGTGATCATGTACTTGAACATTAATGACCTGAGATAGTAACATCAGTGATCATGTACTTGAACATTAATGACCTGAGATAGTAACATCAGTGATCATGTACTTGAACATTAATGACCTGAGATAGTAACATCGGTGATCATGTACTTGAACATTAATGACCTGAGATAGTAACATCAGTGATCATGTACTTGAACATTAATGACCTGAGATAGTAACATCGGTGATCATGTACTTGAACATTAATGACCTGAGATAGTAACATCAGTGATCATGTACTTGAACATTAATGACCTGAGATAGTAACATCAGTGATCATGTACTTGAACATTAATGACCTGAGATAGTAACATCAGTGATCATATTGAACATTAATGACCTGAGATAGTAACATCAGTGATCATGTACTTGAACATTAATGACTAGATAGTAACATCGGTGATCATGTACTTGAACATTAATGACCTGAGATAGTAACATCAGTGATCATGTACTTGAACATTAATGACCTGAGATAGTAACATCAGTGATCATGTACTTGAACATTAATGACCTGAGATAGTAACATCGGTGATCATGTAACATGACCTGAGATAGTAACATGATCATGTACTTGAACATTAATGACCTGAGATAGTAACATCGGTGATCATGTACTTGAACATTAATGACCTGAGATAGTAACATCAGTGATCATGTACTTGAACATTAATGACCTGAGATAGTAACATCGGTGATCATGTACTTGAACATTAATGACCTGAGATAGTAACATCAGTGATCATGTACTTGAACATTAATGACCAGCTGAGGGTTAATGACCAAACAAACACAAGTTCATGCAATAGGGAACACTAAGTTTGATTAAGAATCACCACTTTAAGACGTCTTGGTCACTATACAGTATTTTAAGAGGTATGATGATCTGGATGATGGCTGAACGTGAATTGATTTATGTGGTGAGGCAGGAGTGCAGGTTGCAGTCACACATCTTGGCTCTCCCTTTTCCTGATCCAGTGGTGCAAGTGTTGCAACGACTGGGGAGTGGGACATTTGCAATGGACTGCCAATAGCCTAGTTTGTTGGGTTTCGTCTTCGTAGCTTGTCTATCATGCATTGCCTTCGTACGCCCGTGTATTCATTGGGTTCCCATGGTGGTCACCTCTTCCGCCTATACTGCCGCTGGGGTCTTGCTGGAGCTCTGTAAGCATGTCTGCCTGATGCGAGGCTCCACTGCTGATTTTTCGTTTGGGGTTTACTCCTGTAGCCTTATCCCTACCAATGTTAATCCGCAAAACAGCAGGGCAGTGATTGGTAGGCACTAGGATGTGTCCACATGCCAGTGGGCCTATGCACCGTCCCCTTGGGGGTGTGAGGTGGTTTTTTATATCACACACAATTGTTTTAAATTAGTTTTTGGAACTCTTAAGTGGCAGGGCTGATGTAAACACTTATTCTGGAATTTCTTTATTACTGAAGCGTCTATCTACACAGATACAGTACTTAGTTTGGGAGAGAATGTATTGTGAATTCTCTCCAGGGGAAGTGTTTTGAGCACACTTTTATAGGAACACTTAAGTGAGGTGTTCACGCCCCTATAAGTGTTAAGATTCTGGCCTCCTCTCTCGCTCAGAGCGTGACAGAGTAGGAGGAACAGGTGAGGTGTTTTTAAATCAGTTTGACCTCTCTCAACCTCTGAGGGAGTTATAGACTCAGCGTGTATAACTACTGAGTCATTGTTGAATAACTTAGTGAATATTTTGGTGTTATGTATTTGGGTGAATATTTATATATTGCTAAAGGTGCTGTTACAGGGGACCACTGCTTGTCTAGTCTGGGCCCACGAGGCACCCAGTTACTGTGTGTTGCCACGAGGAGGCACAGCAGGAGTCTTGATTGTGTAGAGGCTGTGTACTGGCAGGAGAAGACTTGTGCAAGTTGCTTCCCTGTTCACCACGAGGGCCAGCCAGCGGCAGTAACTGAAAGAGAGAGGAAGCAAGCAGTGCTTGCACCTAAACACTAACATAATGCTGCCACACGATATGCATTACACAACCGTATGTGCATAACACACCACACACATATAGATAGTAAGCGTGTGGTCACTGCATCATCAGGTAAGACTGTAGATAACTCTTGTGTCTCTCTTGCAGTTATCTGTGAAGGCCGTCCCTACTGCTATGAGAATGTAGATACAACTCACCTAAATGCAATGCTGAATAGTAATGATGTTAGTGAATACCTGAAAATATCTCCAGATGGCTTACAGGTAAGAACGAGCTGTGTGTGTGTGTGTGCGTGCGTGCGTTCGCTCTACTAACTTATTAGTTTTTATTTCAGTTTTGACAATAGTAGGAGGTTTGTTCCTGTTGGACTGACCTTCAATGACCTTGTGGAGTAACAGACCTTACATGACCTTGTGGAGTGACTGACCTTACATGACGTTGTGGAGTAACAGACCTTACATGACCTTGTGGAGTGACTGACCTTACATGACGTTGTGGAGTAACAGACCTTACATGACCTTGTGGAGTGACTGACCTTACATGACCTTGTGGAGTAACAGACCTTACATGACCTTGTGGAGTGACTGACCTTACATGACCTTGTGGAGTAACAGACCTTACATGACCTTGTGGGTGACTGACCTTACATGACCTTGTGGAGTGACTGACCTACATGACCTTGTGGAGTAACAGACCTTGACCATGACCTTGTGGAGTAACAGACCTTACATGACCTTGTGGAGTGACTGACCTTACATGACATTATGAAGTAACAGACCTTACATGACCTTGTGGAGTAACAGATCTTACATGACCTTGTGGAGTGACTGACCTTACATGACCTTGTGGAGTAACAGACCTTACATGACCTTGTGGAGTGACTGACCTTACATGACCTTGTGGAGTGACTGACCTTACATGACCTTGTGGAGTAACTGACCTTACATGACCTTGTGGAGTGACTGACCTTACATGACCTTGTGGAGTGACTGACCTTACATGACCTTGTGGAGTAACAGACCTTACATGACCTTGTGGAGTGACTGACCTTACATGACATTATGAAGTAACAGACCTTACATGACCTTGTGGAGTAACAGACCTTACATGACCTTGTGGAGTGACTGACCTTACATGACCTTGTGGAGTGACTGACCTTACATGACCTTGCAGGATTAATCAAAAAGCAAAGTTCCATCTTACATTACAGGTATAGTCATGTGATGATCCCTTTTAGGTGGTCTCAGACACCTGTCACCTGTACCTACATCACTGTACATTGGTCCCAGACACCTGTCACCTGTACCTACATCATTGTACAGGTGGTCCTGGACATAATGGTTTAGACCTGTCGCCTGTACCTACATCACTGTACAGGTGGTCCCAGACACCTGTCACCTGTACCTACATCATTGTACAGGTGGTCCTGGACATAATGGTTTAGACCTGTCGCCTGTACCTACATCACTGTACAGGTGGTCCCAGACACCTGTCACCTGTACCTACATCATTGTACAGGTGGTCCTGGACATAATGGTTTAGACCTGTCGCCTGTACCTCCATCACTGTACAGGTGGTCCCAGACACCTATCACCTGTACCTTCATCACTGTACAGGTGGTCCTTGTAGCTCAACAGAAAGGGTTGGCTCCAGGTGCTGGTTGGTATTATACCGGGTGTCCCAATATAGATGTCCCAATATAAATGTTAATAACTCATGCATAATAATAATGGGACAAATTTCAAAGTGCAACGTGATCTGGACACATGTAAGTTTTGTTAGCAACTACTGGGTATTTCATTACTGTAATTCATATCACTGTGCACACCCATGGCCAACAAAAAGAAAATGCATGCAGTTTACCTGCGTCGCCATGATGTTTCTCAGTGTGTGCGCTGCCCTCACAATTCCCGAAAAGTATTTGGCACTATATCATGTAATACTGGAAAATACCAGAGTGTTTGTACTCTAACTGAGAAGCTCCTGGACAGAACTCTTCTCTCCTTAGACTGTAGAAGAAATGTGTAAAAGGTTCACATCAAACAGGTTACCTCTGATGTTGCTTCAAAGATCAGCAGTAAGAAGAGTCAACGTCCTGATGAGACTTTTCCAGAGACTCCAGGATAAGTGGCTGAAAGTAAAGGATAATATTGACGAGATACTCTCTGGAAGTTTGACTGAACTACTCAACCTGGATCTGAGCTGAATGATCAAACACAGAAAGTGTTGGAGTTTTACAACAACTGTCTCTCCAACATGACCTTTGAGAGGGAGACCTATTGGCAGGTGGTACAGCTCTGTGTTGTTTTCCTTGGTGGAATAGTTCCAAACTTCAGGTTCCATTTTTCTGGAGCACACCACTAGACTAGGCCCATGGCTCAGTCCATCTACTATCTGTAGCTAACCCTCCTGACCTTCCTGCCTGACACTGAGCAGATGGCATAGTTTGTGAGCTTTTTCCATGGTTATTGGAGGCTTAGGTGTGCTCATCCAGCTTGTGCCCCTGCCCCAGCACCCCTCAGGATCTGCTTGTCAGGCACCACATGTTGTGGGACAACTACCATCATCATCAGTTGTCTCAATAGTGTTAGGTGACACTTGTGATATCTCACAGAGGAACGTGTACCCCTCTGTCTGGTGGACAAGGAACTTCCTGGTGAGGAGAGGCTGTGGCAAAAGCTTTCTTTAGTCAGTTCAAACCTGACAAATTTCCTTCAGATAAACCAAAGTTCCCAGATATTGATGAAACCTTCTGGCTTGATAATGGCTCCAAGACAGGTTTGTCTCAGTTGATGGGCAACAACTCCAGGCTGCTCTTCTCCATCCTGAACATATCCTCCTCAGACCTGGATTGGCTCCAGTTTAACACCAATTGTTGGGACAATTTTTCTGGGTTCCAGAGGTTCAAAAGATTTGTCAGAGGATTAACACCAGTGAATGACCCAGCAGATTGCACCACCAAAAGTCTACCAGAATTTGTAGGAA
Source organism: Homarus americanus (assembly GCF_018991925.1). Lineage (NCBI taxonomy): Eukaryota > Metazoa > Arthropoda > Malacostraca > Decapoda > Nephropidae > Homarus > Homarus americanus. The sequence continues at coordinate 2,837,230 of NW_024720773.1, read as the reverse complement.
GGAGCAGTGATGAAAATTTGAGGCAGGACTTAGTTTTGGCAATTGGCTCTGATAGGAAATCCATAGAAATAAGACCAAGTATGATATGTCTCATATTTATTTGTTTTCAGGTAATTTGTTTCCAAAACAATCCTGGTTCTTTACAGTGTCACTTATTTTGACAGTAATAAGTGTGTCCAGCACAATATGAAGTGTTTCACATATGGCTCAATTAGTGAAATACTGTAGGTACTGGAGCTAACCCTTCCTGTTGAACTAGAAGGCTAGAATTTTGTGGGGGAGTTACTGGATACTATTGGAATGGGGAATGGTGGAGAGCTCACCCAAAATACGATTTTGGGTTCTTTTGAAACACCTTATTGTACATGTGATGCAGGACATATTGGTTTCCACCTGTACTTTCACCCAGGTAAATTGTCAACAGGATCATGCAAAAATATATTCACAAAAGAAGAGAAAGATATTTTACACTTCTCTCCATCTGTCCTTGGATTACCTGATGAGATGTTTAGCTGTTTGGGTTTATTTTTACACCAATAGGGACAGAAGTGTCTTACAACTCACAAGTTATTACAGGGTACTTAATATTTTATTAAAGTAGGATTATAAACGAGTGTTTTGATGTATGTTTTTGTTATGAGTTAAACATCTTTTGGCAGGCGCGCTGTGATGCATCATCCTTCGAAAGTGTTCGATGCACTTTCCAAGTAGACTCCGGAGTGTGGTACTACGAGGCCACCATTGTAACAGCTGGTGTCATGCAGATTGGCTGGGCAACTAAAGACAGCAAGTTTTTGAACCATGTATGTACATTTTGGTGTTTATTTTGAATTACTGTATTTGGTTTAATCATATAAGTATTGTGCTTGATGTAATGCATGATGGCGGTGAAGCTTTGATTCTTACTATTGAACACCTGA